>NC_091238.1:538591-808591 GCF_040958095.1 Procambarus clarkii | reverse complement strand
TGCCGAATGAGCTCTTGCCTATACCTATAGGTAAACTCTGTATTGCGGACTGCTGGGTCATGTGGGTTTATATTGGTGTATACTGGCAGCAGGTTTTCTTTCAAACATGTTTCATTGAATATGACCGCATATTCTGTATTTATTATTTTCTGGTTTAGGGCTTCTATCCCTCTAACTATTTTCTTAGCATCAGGGCTTAATTGAAATAGGAGTTCTCCAAAACTCATTTTCGTACTTTTAAGGTGAAGAAAAGAAGTGATTTACTATAGAGTGTATTACACTTATTTGTATAATTTGCACGACGTTTCGAACCTCCATGGTTCATTCTCAAGTGAACAGATCTTACAATACTAGTTGATTTTATACCCGCATTAGGTCAGGTGATAATACAATGAAGGTGAAAACATGGGGGGATACATAAGGGATAAACATAGGGGCTGCAGAAGGCTTATTGGCCCATACGAGGCATCTCCTATCTAAACACAAAGATTAATCCAGTGTAATTGGCCTGTTATGTTGGACATTGTCTTCTGTGTTGGCATCGATATGTTCTTGTCTTGTCCTTACTCTCATGGTGGGTAGAGTAAATAGTTCCGTGATTTGGGTGTTCATGGTAGGTCGCTCTATTCTTATGTGAATTGCCTCAAGAATTTGTAATCTTCTTGAATCTTGGGTTTTGTCTATTATGCAAGTATTCTTGTTCAACATTTCTCTTGTTAGAGTAATGTCATGGGCTTGTCTCATGTGATTCCTAGGGGCACCAGATTGAAGATGGCATGTCAAACGCCTCGTCAGCTTGGTCGACGTCATACCTATGTACTTACATTGAAGGTTACATCCTTCGTGGGGGCAAGTGTACATGTATACAACGCTTGACTGCTGTAGAGGGTTCTCCGTCGGTTTCGGGCTGTTTTTGATAAGGAGTTCGGAAGTCTTCTTGGTTTTGTAGAATATTATCAGGTTTATGTTTTGGTTAGGAGTAGTGCTTTTTACTCCTTTACGGATTATTTCTTTCATTATTCTTTCCTCTTTTATATGTTCACTGTGCATGGTTGATTTGTAATATAATTTTATTGGGAGTGTTGTGGTTTCTGTTCTAGGTTCTGAATTATACCAACGGTCCAAGTGTCTTCTTATAGCAGCGTTTATTTCCGCGTTGCTATATCCGTTGTTCACCAATACCTGAGTTACTCTTTCAAACTCTCTACTCACGTTGCTCCATTCAGAGCAGTGGGTAAGCGCTCGACGAATATAAGCATTGAGAACACTGGCTTTGTATCTTTGGGGGCACTCACTTCTACCGTTCAGGCATAATCCTATGTTGGTGGGCTTGGTATATACGTTGGTGCTTAAAGAGGTTCCTGTTTTTGTTATTAGTACATCCAAGAATGGCAGACTGTTATTTTCACTATTTTCATGTGTAAATTGGAGTACTGACTCTCTCTCTAGGTGTCTTTTTAGGTCAATTAGTTAATCTGAGTCTTTTACTATTACGAATATGTCATCTACATAACGGCAGTATACAGTTGGTTTTTGTCTGCTACTGAAGACCCTATCTTCGATGGTTCCCATATAAAAATTAGCAAATAAAACTCCTAAGGGGGAGCCCATTGCTACTCCGTCTATTTGTAAATACATGTCTCCTTGTGGACTGATGAAAGGGGCTTCCTTTGTACATGCTTCGAAAAGACTTTTCAAGTGTGGCTCAGGTATGTCTAATTTGGGGGTGCTCTCGTCTCTGTATACTCTGTCCAGTATCATTCCTATGGTTGTGTCGACTGGGACGTTGGTAAAAAGGGATTCAACGTCCAGGGAAGCGATGATTCCATCGGGCTGGGTAGATTTGATCAATTCTAGGAAATCTGCTGATGATTGTAGACTAAACTTACTTGGAGTGTATGGAGTTAGGAGTTCATTGAGTTTCTTTGCCAGGTGATAAGTTGGGGTTGGTATTTGGCTGATTGTAGGGCGTAGTGGGTTACCTGGTTTATGCGTCTTAACATTGCCGTAGGCATATCCAAAGCCATAGTCGCCTTGAAGTTTATTGAAATGCACACTACCGTTCTTTGCGTTGATTGCTGTAATTGTTTTGTTTACTTTCCGCTTAAGGACTTCTACGGGGTTCCTCGTGATTCGTTGAAATTTGGAGTCGTCACTTAGGATGTCGCTAATTTTGTTCATGTATTCATGGGTAGGAATCAATACATATGCTGCTGTTTTGTCGGCTTTTCTTATTGTTACGTCTTTCAGATTTTTTAGTTGTTTCGCTGCTTCTTTGAGTCGTGGGGTTAAGATTGTAGATGAATATGTTCCTCGTTTTTTCCCTGCTTCTGCAAGTAGTTCAGCTTGAAGTGTGTCAGTGGTGATGACTTTTTTGTTGTCTTCTAGCTTATGGATATCGTCCAGAAGCATTTCGATTTCCAGGCGTTTTTGATGCATCTTTGGTTTAGATAAGAATTGACAATTTAGACCAAGATTTAAGAGGTCTCGTTGGTCCTGGGTAAGATCATAAGAAGTCAGGTTAAAGTAGCCATCTTTAGGACGAGGGATTTTTAGCTGTCCACCGTTTAGGGATGTTAACTTACGGAGTGTCTGTGTTTCTACAAGAGTTTTATGTTGTTGTTTCAGGTTAAATAGTTCACTGTTGATGGTTTGCTTGAGTTGGATAGGGATGTCGTACTGGGTCCATTTGTTTAACAGATGCTCCGCCTGCTCTATAAAGGTTTGGAGGGCTTCCTTCTTCTTGTTTAGTTGATGCCGAATGAGCTCTTGCCTATACCTATAGGTAAACTCTGTATTGCGGACTGCTGGGTCATGTGGGTTTATATTGGTGTATACTGGCAGCAGGTTTTCTTTCAAACATGTTTCATTGAATATGACCGCATATTCTGTATTTATTATTTTCTGGTTTAGGGCTTCTATCCCTCTAACTATTTTCTTAGCATCAGGGCTTAATTGAAATAGGAGTTCTCCAAAACTCATTTTCGTATTTTTAAGGTGAAGAAAAGAAGTGATTTACTATAGAGTGTATTACACTTATTTGTATAATTTGCACGACGTTTCGAACCTCCATGGTTCATTCTCAAGTGAACAGATCTTACAATACTAGTTGATTTTATACCCGCATAAGGTCAGGTGATAATACAATGAAGGTGAAAACATGGGGGGATACATAAGGGATAAACATAGGGGCTGCAGAAGGCTTATTGGCCCATACGAGGCATCTCCTATCTAAACACAAAGATTAATCCAGTGTAATTGGCCTGTTATGTTGGACATTGTCTTCTGTGTTGGCATCGATATGTTCTTGTCTTGTCCTTACTCTCATGGTGGGTAGAGTAAATAGTTCCGTGATTTGGGTGTTCATGGTAGGTCGCTCTATTCTTATGTGAATTGCCTCAAGAATTTGTAATCTTCTTGAATCTTGGGTTTTGTCTATTATGCAAGTATTCTTGTTCAACATTTCTCTTGTTAGAGTAATGTCATGGGCTTGTCTCATGTGATTCCTAGGGGCACCAGATTGAAGATGGCATGTCAAACGCCTCGTCAGCTTGGTCGACGTCATACCTATGTACTTACATTGAAGGTTACATCCTTCGTGGGGGCAAGTGTACATGTATACAACGCTTGACTGCTGTAGAGGGTTCTCCGTCGGTTTCGGGCTGTTTTTGATAAGGAGTTCGGAAGTCTTCTTGGTTTTGTAGAATATTATCAGGTTTATGTTTTGGTTAGGAGTAGTGCTTTTTACTCCTTTACGGATTATTTCTTTCATTATTCTTTCCTCTTTTATATGTTCACTGTGCATGGTTGATTTGTAATATAATTTTATTGGGAGTGTTGTGGTTTCTGTTCTAGGTTCTGAATTATACCAACGGTCCAAGTGTCTTCTTATAGCAGCGTTTATTTCCGCGTTGCTATATCCGTTGTTCACCAATACCTGAGTTACTCTTTCAAACTCTCTACTCACGTTGCTCCATTCAGAGCAGTGGGTAAGCGCTCGACGAATATAAGCATTGAGAACACTGGCTTTGTATCTTTGGGGGCACTCACTTCTACCGTTCAGGCATAATCCTATGTTGGTGGGCTTGGTATATACGTTGGTGCTTAAAGAGGTTCCTGTTTTTGTTATTAGTACATCCAAGAATGGCAGACTGTTATTTTCACTATTTTCATGTGTAAATCGGAGTACTGACTCTCTCTCTAGGTGTCTTTTTAGGTCAATTAGTTAATCTGAGTCTTTTACTATTACGAATATGTCATCTACATAACGGCAGTATACAGTTGGTTTTTGTCTGCTACTGAAGACCCTATCTTCGATGGTTCCCATATAAAAATTAGCAAATAAAACTCCTAAGGGGGAGCCCATTGCTACTCCGTCTATTTGTAAATACATGTCTCCTTGTGGACTGATGAAAGGGGCTTCCTTTGTACATGCTTCGAGAAGACTTTTCAAGTGTGGCTCAGGTATGTCTAATTTGGGGGTGCTCTCGTCTCTGTATACTCTGTCCAGTATCATTCCTATGGTTGTGTCGACTGGGACGTTGGTAAAAAGGGATTCAACGTCCAGGGAAGCGATGATTCCATCGGGCTGGGTAGATTTGATTAATTCTAGGAAATCTGCTGATGATTGTAGACTAAACTTACTTGGAGTGTATGGAGTTAGGAGTTCATTGAGTTTCTTTGCCAGGTGATAAGTTGGGGTTGGTATTTGGCTGATTGTAGGGCGTAGTGGGTTACCTGGTTTATGCGTCTTAACATTGCCGTAGGCATATCCTAAGCCATAGTCGCCTTGAAGTTTATTGAAATGCACACTACCTTTCTTTGCGTTGATTGCTGTAATTGTTTTGTTTACTTTCCGCTTAAGGACTTCTACGGGGTTCCTCGTGATTCGTTGAAATTTGGAGTCGTCACTTAGGATGTCGCTAATTTTGTTCATGTATTCATGGGTAGGAATCAATACATATGCTGCTGTTTTGTCGGCTTTTCTTATTGTTACGTCTTTCAGATTTTTTAGTTGTTTCGCTGCTTCTTTGAGTCGTGGGGTTAAGATTGTAGATGAATATGTTCCTCGTTTTTTCCCTGCTTCTGCAAGTAGTTCAGCTTGAAGTGTGTCAGTGGTGATGACTTTTTTGTTGTCTTCTAGCTTATGGATATCGTCCAGAAGCATTTCGATTTCCAGGCGTTTTTGATGCATCTTTGGTTTAGATAAGAATTGACAATTTAGACCAAGATTTAAGAGGTCTCGTTGGTCCTGGGTAAGATCATAAGAAGTCAGGTTAAAGTAGCCATCTTTAGGACGAGGGATTTTTAGCTGTCCACCGTTTAGGGATGTTAACTTACGGAGTGTCTGTGTTTCTACAAGAGTTTTATGTTGTTGTTTCAGGTTAAATAGTTCACTGTTGATGGTTTGCTTGAGTTGGATAGGGATGTCGTACTGGGTCCATTTGTTTAACAGATGCTCCGCCTGCTCTATAAAGGTTTGGAGGGCTTCCTTCTTCTTGTTTAGTTGATGCCGAATGAGCTCTTGCCTATACCTATAGGTAAACTCTGTATTGCGGACTGCTGGGTCATGTGGGTTTATATTGGTGTATACTGGCAGCAGGTTTTCTTTCAAACATGTTTCATTGAATATGACCGCATATTCTGTATTTATTATTTTCTGGTTTAGGGCTTCTATCCCTCTAACTATTTTCTTAGCATCAGGGCTTAATTGAAATAGGAGTTCTCCAAAACTCATTTTCGTACTTTTAAGGTGAAGAAAAGAAGTGATTTACTATAGAGTGTATTACACTTATTTGTATAATTTGCACGACGTTTCGAACCTCCATGGTTCATTCTCAAGTGAACAGATCTTACAATACTAGTTGATTTTATACCCGCATTAGGTCAGGTGATAATACAATGAAGGTGAAAACATGGGGGGATACATAAGGGATAAACATAGGGGCTGCAGAAGGCTTATTGGCCCATACGAGGCATCTCCTATCTAAACACAAAGATTAATCCAGTGTAATTGGCCTGTTATGTTGGACATTGTCTTCTGTGTTGGCATCGATATGTTCTTGTCTTGTCCTTACTCTCATGGTGGGTAGAGTAAATAGTTCCGTGATTTGGGTGTTCATGGTAGGTCGCTCTATTCTTATGTGAATTGCCTCAAGAATTTGTAATCTTCTTGAATCTTGGGTTTTGTCTATTATGCAAGTATTCTTGTTCAACATTTCTCTTGTTAGAGTAATGTCATGGGCTTGTCTCATGTGATTCCTAGGGGCACCAGATTGAAGATGGCATGTCAAACGCCTCGTCAGCTTGGTCGACGTCATACCTATGTACTTACATTGAAGGTTACATCCTTCGTGGGGGCAAGTGTACATGTATACAACGCTTGACTGCTGTAGAGGGTTCTCCGTCGGTTTCGGGCTGTTTTTGATAAGGAGTTCGGAAGTCTTCTTGGTTTTGTAGAATATTATCAGGTTTATGTTTTGGTTAGGAGTAGTGCTTTTTACTCCTTTACGGATTATTTCTTTCATTATTCTTTCCTCTTTTATATGTTCACTGTGCATGGTTGATTTGTAATATAATTTTATTGGGAGTGTTGTGGTTTCTGTTCTAGGTTCTGAATTATACCAACGGTCCAAGTGTCTTCTTATAGCAGCGTTTATTTCCGCGTTGCTATATCCGTTGTTCACCAATACCTGAGTTACTCTTTCAAACTCTCTACTCACGTTGCTCCATTCAGAGCAGTGGGTAAGCGCTCGACGAATATAAGCATTGAGAACACTGGCTTTGTATCTTTGGGGGCACTCACTTCTACCGTTCAGGCATAATCCTATGTTGGTGGGCTTGGTATATACGTTGGTGCTTAAAGAGGTTCCTGTTTTTGTTATTAGTACATCCAAGAATGGCAGACTGTTATTTTCACTATTTTCATGTGTAAATCAGAGTACTGACTCTCTCTCTAGGTGTCTTTTTAGGTAAATTAGTTCATCTGAGTCTTTTACTATTACGAATATGTCATCTACATAACGGCAGTATACAGTTGGTTTTTGTCTGCTACTGAAGACCCTATCTTCGATGGTTCCCATATAAAAATTAGCAAATAAAACTCCTAAGGGGGAGCCCATTGCTACTCCGTCTATTTGTAAATACATGTCTCCTTGTGGACTGATGAAAGGGGCTTCCTTTGTACATGCTTCGAGAAGACTTTTCAAGTGTGGCTCAGGTATGTCTAATTTGGGGGTGCTCTCGTCTCTGTATACTCTGTCCAGTATCATTCCTATGGTTGTGTCGACTGGGACGTTGGTAAAAAGGGATTCAACGTCCAGGGAAGCGATGATTCCATCGGGCTGGGTAGATTTGATCAATTCTAGGAAATCTGCTGATGATTGTAGACTAAACTTACTTGGAGTGTATGGAGTTAGGAGTTCATTGAGTTTCTTTGCCAGGTGATAAGTTGGGGTTGGTATTTGGCTGATTATAGGGCGTAGTGGGTTACCTGGTTTATGCGTCTTAACATTGCCGTAGGCATATCCTAAGCCATAGTCGCCTTGAAGTTTATTGAAATGCACACTACCTTTCTTTGCGTTGATTGCTGTAATTGTTTTGTTTACTTTCCGCTTAAGGTCTTCTACGGGGTTCCTCGTGATTCGTTGAAATTTGGAGTCGTCACTTAGGATGTCGCTAATTTTGTTCATGTATTCATGGGTAGGAATCAATACATATTCTGCTGTTTTGTCGGCTTTTCTTATTGTTACGTCTTTCAGATTTTTTAGTTGTTTCGCTGCTTCTTTGAGTCGTGGGGTTAAGATTGTAGATGAATATGTTCCTCGTTTTTTCCCTGCTTCTGCAAGTAGTTCAGCTTGAAGTGTGTCAGTGGTGATGACTTTTTTGTTGTCTTCTAGCTTATGGATATCGTCCAGAAGCATTTCGATTTCCAGGCGTTTTTGATGCATCTTTGGTTTAGATAAGAATTGACAATTTAGACCAAGATTTAAGAGGTCTCGTTGGTCCTGGGTAAGATCATAAGAAGTCAGGTTAAAGTAGCCATCTTTAGGACGAGGGATTTTTAGCTGTCCACCGTTTAGGGATGTTAACTTACGGAGTGTCTTTGTTTCTACAAGAGTTTTATGTTGTTGTTTCAGGTTAAATAGTTCACTGTTGATGGTTTGCTTGAGTTGGATAGGGATGTCGTACTGGGTCCATTTGTTTAACAGATGCTCCGCCTGCTCTATAAAGGTTTGGAGGGCTTCCTTCTTCTTGTTTAGTTGATGCCGAATGAGCTCTTGCCTATACCTATAGGTAAACTCTGTATTGCGGACTGCTGGGTCATGTGGGTTTATATTGGTGTATACTGGCAGCAGGTTTTCATTCAAACATGTTTCATTGAATATGACCGCATATTCTGTATTTATTATTTTCTGGTTTAGGGCTTCTATCCCTCTAACTATTTTCTTAGCATCAGGGCTTAATTGAAATAGGAGTTCTCCAAAACTCATTTTCGTACTTTTAAGGTGAAGAAAAGAAGTGATTTACTATAGAGTGTATTACACTTATTTGTATAATTTGCACGACGTTTCGAACCTCCATGGTTCATTCTCAAGTGAACAGATCTTACAATACTAGTTGATTTTATACCCGCATTAGGTCAGGTGATAATACAATGAAGGTGAAAACATGGGGGGATACATAAGGGATAAACATAGGGGCTGCAGAAGGCTTATTGGCCCATACGAGGCCTCTCCTATCTAAACACAAAGATTAATCCAGTGTAATTGGCCTGTTATGTTGGACATTGTCTTCTGTGTTGGCATCGATATGTTCTTGTCTTGTCCTTACTCTCATGGTGGGTAGAGTAAATAGTTCCGTGATTTGGGTGTTCATGGTAGGTCGCTCTATTCTTATGTGAATTGCCTCAAGAATTTGTAATCTTCTTGAATCTTGGGTTTTGTCTATTTTGCAAGTATTCTTGTTCAACATTTCTCTTGTTAGAGTAATGTCATGGGCTTGTCTCATGTGATTCGTAGGGGCACCAGATTGCCCCTAGGAATCAGCAGATTTCCTAGAATTGATCAAATCTACTCAGCCCGATGGAATCATCGCTTCCCTGGACGTTGAATCCCTTTTTACCAACGTCCCAGTCGACACAATCATAGGAATGATACTGGACAGAGTATATAGAGACGAGAGCACCCCCAAATTAGACATACCTGAGCCACACTTGAAAAGTCTTCTCGAAGCATGTACAAAGGAAGCCCCTTTCATCAGTCCACAAGGAGACATGTATTTACAAATAGACGGAGTAGCAATGGGCTCCCCCTTAGGAGTTTTATTTGCTAATTTTTATATGGGAACCATCGAAGATAGGGTCTTCAGTAGCAGACAAAAACCAACTGTATACTGCCGTTATGTAGATGACATATTCGTAATAGTAAAAGACTCAGATGAACTAATTGACCTAAAAAGACACCTAGAGAGAGAGTCAGTACTCCGATTTACACATGAAAATAGTGAAAATAACAGTCTGCCATTCTTGGATGTACTAATAACAAAAACAGGAACCTCTTTAAGCATCAACGTATATACCAAGCCCACCAACATAGGATTATGCCTGAACGGTAGAAGTGAGTGCCCCCAAAGATACAAAGCCAGTGTTCTCAATGCTTATATTCGTCGAGCGCTTACCCACTGCTCTGAATGGAGCAACGTGAGTAGAGAGTTTGAAAGAGTAACTCAGGTATTGGTGAACAACGGATATAGCAACGCGGAAATAAACGCTGCTATAAGAAGACACTTGGACCGTTGGTATAATTCAGAACCTAGAACAGAAACCACAACACCCCCAATAAAATTATATTACAAATCAACCATGCACAGTGAACATATAAAAGAGGAAAGAATAATGAAAGAAATAATCCGTAAAGGAGTAAAAAGCACTACTCCTAACCAAAACATAAACCTGATAATATTCTAAAAAACCAAGAAGACTTCCGAACTCCTTATCAAAAACAGCCCGAAGCCGACGGAGAACCCTCTACAGCAGTCAAGCGTTGTATACATGTACACTTGCCCCCACGAAGGATGTAACCTTCAAATAAGTACATAGGTATGACGTCGACCAAGCTGACGAGGCGTTTGACATGCCATCTTCAATCTGGTGCCCCTAGGAATCACATGAGACAAGCCCATGACATTACTCTAACAAGAGAAATGTTGAACAAGAATACTTGCATAATAGACAAAACCCAAGATTCAAGAAGATTACAAATTCTTGAGGCAATTCACATAAGAATAGAGCGACCTACCATGAACACCCAAATCACGGAACTATTTACTCTACCCACCATGAGAGTAAGGACAAGACAAGAACATATCGATGCCAACACAGAAGACAATGTCCAACATAACAGGCCAATTACACTGGATTAATCTTTGTGTTTAGATAGGAGATGCCTCGTATGGGCCAATAAGCCTTCTGCAGCCCCTATGTTTATCCCTTATGTATCCCCCCATGTTTTCACCTTCATTGTATTATCACCTGACCTAATGTGGGTATAAAATCAACTAGTATTGTAAGATCTGTTCACTTGAGAATGAACCATGGAGGTTCGAAAAGTCGTGCAAATTATACAAATAAGTGTAATACACTCTATAGTAAATCACTTCTTTTCTTCACCTTAAAAGTACGAAAATGAGTTTTGGAGAACTCCTATTTCAATTAAGCCCTGATGCTAAGAAAATAGTTAGAGGGATAGAAGCCCTAAACCAGAAAATAATAAATACAGAATATGCGGTTATATTCAATGAAATATATATATATATATATATATATATATATATATATATATATATATATATATATATATATATATATATATATATATATATATATATAAATATATATATATATATATATAAATATATAACTGAAAAGCATAATATATATATAAATATATATCTTCTGGGGTGTGAGTTTTCAGTTGTATATAGTCCTGGGGATCATTCAGGCTTGTTTGCATATATATAAATATATATATGTCGTACCTAGTAGCCAGAACGCACTTCTCAGCCTACTAAGCAAGGCCCGATTTGCCTAATAAGCCAAGTTTTCCTGAATTAATATATTTTCTCAAATTTTTTTCTTATGAAATGATAAAGCTACCCATTTCATTATGTATGAGGTAAAAAATTTCTATTGGAGTTAAAATTAACGCAGATATATGATCGAACCTAACCAACCCTACCTAACCTATCTTTATAGGTTAGGTTAGGTAGCCGAAAATGTTAGGATAGGTTAGGTTAGGTAGGTTAGGTTGTCGAAAAACAATTAATTCATGAAAACTTGCCTTATTAGGCAAATCGGGCCTTGCATGGTAGGCTGAGAAGTGCGTTCTGGCTACTAGGTACGAAATATATAAATATATATAAATATATATATATATATATATATATATATATATATATATATATATATATATATATATATATATATATATATATATATATATATATATATATATATATATATATATATATATATATATATATATAGATAGATAGATAGATAGATAGATAGGAGCATGAAATAAACTCCTGTGAATGTGTCCAACAAGGTGACCCCTTAGCCCCCCTCCTTTTCTGCCTAGCTATCAAAGAGGTCAATGATGGTCTGACAAGCGAGCTAAACATCTGGTACCTGGATGATGGCACTCTCGCTGGAACCCCGGAAACCATTTTGGAGGATATAAGGAAAATCCAGGAGCAGGAAGCAGCCTTAGGCCTCATTCTCAATGCGTCCAAATGTGAAATAATCTCCAGCAACCCAGACATCACTGGGCAAATACAAAATGTTCTTCCAGAAATTCTCGTTGTCGAGCCACCGGACTGCACTCTCTTGGGTGCCTCCATTGGCCCACGAGCAATCGAGGAGGTCCTGGATGCAAAAATCACTGATCAAAAGAGAATGCTGGACAGGATTGACAAGATTGATGCCCATGATGCTTTCTTTCTCCTCACAAGATGCCTGTCTCTCCCTAATTTGACCTACTTTCTGAGATGATCTCCATCCTACAGCAGCCCTAAGTTAAATGTGTATGACACCCTTCTGAGGTCCATGCTGGTGAAAGTCCTTAACCTGCCATTGGACGACTCTCAGTGGGAGCAAGCAACCCTTCCTGTAAGACTCAGCGGCCTTAGTGTCCGCACAGCCTCCCAAATTGCTCTACCAGCCTTCCTTTCCTCCTCCCACGCATCGCACGACCTCGTTGTCATCGTCATCGCACGACCTCGTCATTTTGGGTGAGGTGATATGCGGGTATAAAATGAAAGCTGTTTAAATCATAGCATAAGTAAGAACTCTGTTTAGTGTTTGCAGGTTATAGTTGTGTGTGTGTAAACTAAAATTCTTTGAAAATGAAATAAGTTATTACAAAACGCGTTCAAGTATCGCGTCAGACTACAAATAAAAATGAATTTTGGAAAATTGATTTTTCAGTTACCATCAACAGTGAAAAGAAACATAAGAAATATTGAGAAAATTCGTGTTAGAATTATTAATCTTACTTTTCCGGTCATATTTAATAATATGTCTAAAGGAAAGACTGCTACCAAAGTATACTAATATATATATATATATATATATATATATATATATATATATATATATATATATATATATATATATATATATATATATATATATATATATATATATATATATATATATATATATATATATAACTGTGCTTGGGGACCCACCACCCTTAATTACCCCTACTCCAAATTAATCAACAAAAATCTGAAATTACAACCATAACACAGAAATAACCTGCACACGTAAATAACATCACATGAAACAAGAAGGTATGACAGGATGTGCAGAATACCCCCGTTGAAAAGCAGAGGTGCAACAGGAACTTCTGAGAGAAGCACACATGTGCAGTATGTGCAGTACCACAGCCAGGCTGTGGTACTGCACATACTGCACAAGGATGGATTGATAAATTAATATATGGACTACTGACTTTAAACACAAGTTTATTGATTTTATTAAAAAAATATATCATATATGTTACAAAAATACTTAGGAATTTTTTCTTAGAAATTATATTGTTCTGTAAAGGAAGTAAGATTGATGGGAGTCACCTCTGACTTAATTACATAAAGTTTATTGATTTTATTACAAAAATAAATCATATTTTACATAAATAATATTTTGTTTATATTTATTTTTCTGTAAAGGAAGTAAGATTGATGGGAGTCACCTCTGACTCAATTACATTATCAAAAAATAGTTTATTATCTGCTATCAGACAAATAGTGCGTTATTTTCTTCTGAACCATCATGACTTGCCCTTTTCCAACAGATTCATCTTCCTTCTTGACTATCTTCAAATTATTTCTTTCTTCTTTTCTATTTGATGGCTTCAAAATAATGGACGTCTTCGACCCTTCTAAGATATGATCTTTGGGAACCCTGATGAAGGTACTTGCTTCAGCAGTAAGTAGACACTGATGTGCTGAAAATGTGGAAAACATAACATATATAATAAATATATATTTCTTGCAAAAAACAAAACACCAAAATCACAGAAATTTGGAACCATAGTAGTCTGTAGACAGAGGCCACCAGGCATTACAACAATCGGTAGACAGAGACCAAGAAGGGCAATTGTGGTGCCACAATGTTTTCCAAGAATCCTAGCATAGATTATTTGAGTTAAAATTGGTTTACTTTTACCAAGGGGCCATTTGGAGGTAGGCCCACCCCAGTACCCACTGTGTGTGTGTATTCTTCCAAATAGTGTAGAGGTGCCATAGGCACAATCAGAGCACTGTATAAACATCATAGGTCCGCGGTTGTTCAACGTCCTCCCAGCGACTATAAGAAATATTGACGGAACAACCGTGGACATCTTCAAGAGAAAACTGGACTGTTTTCTAGGAGAAGTTCCAGATCAGCCGAGCTGTGGTGGGTATGTGGCCCTGCGGGCCGCTCTAAGCAACAGCCTGGTGGACAAAACACTAACAATTTGAGCCTTGCCTTGGGCCGGGCTTGGGAAGTAGAAGAACTCCCAGAACCCCATCAAGCAGGTGTAATGTACTCAGGTAACTAGTGCCCAGACACAGAAACTAGACACCAAACTAGACACAGACACTAGACAGAGTTCCACATAAGAGGTTGTTCTGGAAACTGGAAAATATTGGAGTGACAGGTATAGTGACAGGTACGCTTCTAACATGGATGAAAAATTTTCTGACTGATAGAAAAATGAGGGCTGTGATCAGAGGCAATGTATCGGACTGGAGAAATGTCACAAGTTGAGTACCACAGAGTTCAGTTCTTGCACCAGTGATGTTTATTGTCTACATAAATGATCTACCAGTTGGTATACAGAATTATATGAACATGTTTGCTGATAATGCTAAGATAATAGGAAGGATAAGAAACTTAGATGATTGTCATGCCCTTCAAGAAGACCTGGACAAAATAAGTACATGGAGCGCCACTTGGCAAATGGAATTTAATGTTAATAAATGCCATGTTATGGAATGTGGAATAGGAGAACATAGACCCCACACAACCTATATATTATGTGAGAAATCTTTAAAGAATTCTGATAAAGAAAGAGATCTAGGGGTGGTTCTAGATAGAAAACTATCACCTGAGGACCACATAAAGAATATTGTGCGAGGAGCCTATGCCACGCTTTCTAACATCAGAATTGCTTTTAAATACATGGATGGCGATATACTAAAGAAATTGTTCACGACCTTTGTTAGGCCAAAGCTAGAATATGCAGCAGTTGTGTGGTGCCCATATCTTAAGAAGCACATCAACAAACTGGAAAAGGTGCAAAGACATGCTACTAAGTGGCTCCCAGAACTGAAGGGCAAGAGCTACGAGGAGAGGTTAGAGGCATTAAATATGCCAAAACTAGAAGACAGAAGAAAAAGAGGTGATATTATCACTACATACAAAATAGTAACAGGAATTGATAAAATGGAGAGGGAAGATTTCTTGAGACCTGGAACGTTAAGAACAAGAGGTCATAGATATAAACTAGCTAAACACAGATGCCGAAGAAATATAAGAAAAATTCACTTTCGCAAACAGAGTGGTAGACGGTTGGAATAAGTTAGGTGGTGGAGGCCAAGACCGTCAGTAGTTTCAAAGCGTTATATGACAAAGAGTGCTGGGAAGACGGGACACCACGAGCGTAGCTCTCATCCTGTAACTACACTTAGGTAATTACACTTAGGTAATTACCTCTACTGTAAGATAACTAGTGGGAAAATGCAAGTAATGCAATCTAACAAGTGAACAAAACAAATTAAGAGTGCGACACGTGGTAGCAACACTGCCACTATGAAATCACCCACTACTCCATCGACCGGGATAATTTTTTAGCAAGAGGAGGAGGAGAAGAATGGCTAAAAATGACCAGACTCTACCACCAACTCGGTCAAATGCTAGAGAGGACGCAAACACAGTGGCCTCCTTACCAGAGCCTCAGATATTATCACGAAGTAAGGCATCCAGCACTTTCACTAACACGATAACATCATTTATATTTGCCAACATCCAGGGTATAAAAACACGCAAATCCAACAAAGTTCACTTTATAGATGGTCTCCTTCATGAGGCAAATGCAGTGTTTGCAGCCCTAACAGAAACCCACACAAAGGACTACCATGATGGTGAAATATGGATCTCAGAGTACAATCTTTTCATATGTGATAGGAAACACCGGCTTCAGGGTGGGGTCAGCCTCTACATCAAAGACACACTCATCTGTACTGAGCTGCTAAACACCTCAAATGATATGGTGGAAGTGCTGATAATCAAAATAGAGATCCTAAATGTACTTATTGTCCTTGTATATATGTCACCGGAGGCAAACCCTCAGCAGTTTAAACACCAACTAATGAAAATAGAACACTGCTTGGAATACCTCACAAATCCAGCTCCGAATATCATCCTGCTTGGGGACTTCAACCTACGGCACCTGAAATGGAAGCACCTGGCTAATACAGTAATATCAGAAAGAATACCAGGAAGTAGCCTAAATGAACAGGTACATGCAAATGACCTGCTACGGATGTGCGACAGGTTTGCCTTAAACAAGCAAATAGTAGAACCAATTAGGAAGGAGAACACGCTGGATCTCATTTTCACTAATAATGATGAATTGATCAGAAACATAATGATTACAAATACCTGTTACTCAGATCACAACTTAATTGAAGTTATGACAACCATGGGGAATAGACCTTCAAAACCAGTCCAGATTCCCGGTGGAGGAGATTTCAGCAAATTCAACTTCAATAATAAACAGATAAACTGGGAGCAAATAAACAAGGACTGCACAGAAATAAACTAGGAAGAACAGCTAGAAAATGCATATCTGAACTAGTGCCTGGAAAAAATAAGCTCAGTAGTACTAAAAATATGTTTAAACCGCATACCCCTAAGAAAAAAGAGGAAGAGATGCAGATTGGAACGAGAACGTCGTTCCCTATATAGGCAAAGAAAGCGAATCGCGGAACAACTTGAGAGTCGCACCCTATCTCAAGAACGGCGAAGAAGGTTATGTAGAGAAATAGAAACAATTGAACTCAAGCTACAAGAATCATACAAAACCCAGGAGAGGCAAAGAGAGCAAAAGGCCATCAGTGAAATAGAGAGAAATCCGAAATATTTTTTCTCCTAAGCAAAATCAAGATCAAAAACCACATCTAGTATCGGGCCCCTGCGAAAGGGAGATGGAACTTTCACCGATGACAACAAAGAAATGAGCGAGCTACTGAGGAAGCAATACGACTGTTTTCTGCGAGCCATTAAACGCACTAAAGATTTCTAACCAAAATGAGTTTTTCATGGATATGATACCAACATCAAATCATATATCAGACGTCACCCTCTCCCCACTGGATTTTGAAGAAGCCATAAACAGTATGCCTATGCACTCTGCACCAGGCCCGGATTCTTGGAACTCCATATTCATCAAGAACTGTAAAAAACCACTATCACAGGCCCTCCACATTATGTGGAGACAAAGCCTAGATACTGGCGTTATCCCTGATATACTAAAAACAGCAGAGATAGCACCAATTCATAAAGGAGGAAATAAGGCAGAGGCAAAAAATTAGACCGATAGCACTAACATCGCACATCATAAAAATTTTTGAGAGAGTGCTAAGAAGTAAGATCACAAAATACATGGAATCACAGCATCTCCATAACCCCGGACAACATGGTTTCAGAACAGGGCGCTCTTGCCTGTCGCAGTTGCTGGACCACTATGATATGGCATTAGATGCTATGGAAGACAAACAAAATGCTGATGTAATTTACAAAGATTTCTCAAAAGCTTTTGATAAATGACCATGGTGTTATTGCACATAAAATGCGTTCAAAAGGAATTACCGGAAAAATAGGTAGATGGATCTACAATTTCCTGACTAACAGAACACAATGTGTAATAGTCAACAAAATAAAATCCAGCCCGTCAACCGTGAAGAGCTCAGTCCCCCAGGGTACTGTGTTTGCTCCAGTACTTTTTCTCATCCTCATATCGGACATAGACAAGAACACAACCAATAGCACTGTATCATCCTTTGCAGATGACACTAGGATCTTCATGAGAGTAGGCAACATAGAGGACACAGCAAACCTCCAATCAGATGTAGATCAGGTCTTTCTATGGGCTACAGAAAATAATATAGTGTTTAACGAAGATTAGTTCCAGCTCATGCGCTCTGGACAAAATGAAAATATAAAAACGGCAACCACGTAAAAAACTCGGGCAAATCATAACATAGAACGAAAAGGCAATGTCAAGGATCTGGGTGTACTCATGTCTGAAGAATTTACCTTTAAAGAACATAATAAAGTAGCCATCACAACTGCAAGAAAAATGACAGGTTGGATAACAAGAACTTTTCACACTAGAGATCCTATACCGATGATGATACTTTTCAAAATGCTTGTGCTCTCTAGAGTGGAGTACTGCTGCACAATGACAGCCCCTTTTAAAGCTGGAGAAATTGCTGACCTGAAGAGCGTGCAGAGAATCTTTACTGCTAGAATCCACTCAGTAAACCATCAGTAAAAATTATTACTCAGTAAAAAAAGTAACACATCTAAACTATTGGGATCGACTAAAGAGCCTAAATCTGTACTCCCTTGAGCGCAGGCGGGAGAGATACATAATAATTTACACGTGGAAAATATTAGAGGAGCTGGTCCCAAACCTGCACACAGAAATAACATCACATGAGACCAGAAGACATGGCAGGATGTGCAGAATACCCCCATTGAAAAGCAGAAGTGCAACAGGTACTCTGAGAGAGAACTCTATCAACATCAGAGGCCTGAGACTGTTCAACACGCTTCCGCTACACATAAGGGGCATTCTTGGCAAACCCCTCAGAGTGTTCAAGAGAACTGGATAAGCACCTCCAAAGGATACCTGATCAACCAGGCTGTGACTCATACATCAGGCTGCGAGCAGCCGCATCCAACAGCCTGGTTGATCAGTCCAGCAACCAGGAGGCCTGGTCGACGACCGAGCCGCGGGGACGCTAAGCCCCGGAAGCACCTCAACGGAATTGGCCCTACCATCTACATTATTTGATGCTCTGCAAATACAGCACACATCAATTCATTGCACACTTATATAATAATTATTTGAGAATATATAACAAGTACTTTATATTTAATTTTTTTTTTTTTATATTTGTAACTATACAATATTTGTATCCCTGGTTTCCATACAGTATATTCTAAACAAAATATATATTAACAAAATACATCACAACAAATAGTTGACAGCTGGTAGACTGCCAAATAACAAAAAGAGCTTTGAATATATGATCAGATATTCTTGAGATGGGACAGGAACCAAAGACTCGCCAGGTCCAAAAAGCACACTTGAAGCCTCCCCAAAACCTCCATTCATTCATTCACAAACTTCTCCCAAGACCATCATGAATTAATGAATGAATGCATGATGGTCTTTCCCCCAAGATCAAATGATTCAAGGTATGATCCAAATATGGAAATATATTCCCCAAAGATCAAAATATCCAAGATATGATCAAAATATTCAATCAAAACTAGTGACATCAAATCAGCTTATAGAGTGGGTATCAAATCAACAGGAGGGTATAAATAACAGGAGAATTTGAGTTAAACTAGATAGCTGCTTCCGCAAGTCAGACCTTTTCAAATCTGTACTCTCTAGTAAATCAAATGTTTATGTGAATAAATGTCTGACCAGGTTCAGACAAAATCTCTTATTTAAACTGCGGGGTTTCTGGAAAAATTCCCCTGTAATTAAACATTGTTTTGTGGGAGACAATACAATTATAGCTAGGGGGACTGACACTGGAAAAACCTATTTTATAACAACTGAAGCTCACCTCAATTCTCCTGAATCACTGTGGGATAGCTGCTGAATAACCAGAGTTCAAATTATAACCTCATTTAACTACCAATGTGTACTTTAGCTGTGCCTTTCCTTCCAATAGGTTTTAACTAAAAAAAAAAAAAGGGTCTTCTTTATTATTGTCTCTTTTTTTTCTTTATTTACTTCCTTGTTCCATATTACACTGGCTTTGCCTGTGTTCTCTAGTATAAACTTTATCATCCAGTGTACCTGAGTGTATCTCAATTTAATCTACCACATTTTGTTTTAGTGTTTTAGTGTAATTTTAATATTAAACTATAGTGTACTTATTATATTATAGTAAGTAAGCTATTCATTTTATAGATTTCATAATTGCTTTTTGACTTTTATTGGTCATCCATTGTTATTAATTATTCTAGTTCATTTTTACTTTAAGTTTCAATAAGTTTTCATTACTTAAATTACCATTAAGTTTATATTACTTTACAATTTTTAAGTCTTTAATATTTATAACTAAAACTGGACAAACTGCAGGAATGGCCCAAGAATATATACACCAGTTCATTGACAGTTGAAACACGGGACCATAGAGCCAATCCTCAACCCCTGCAAACACAACTAGGTGAGTACAAGTTTTGCTTAGAAATCGAAGAATGAGTTTTGATTACCTGTTACAGTTGTATCTTGAGAAAGTCGATGTTTCTTCATTTTTTTCAAGGACTTATCCTCTTGCTCTACATTCTTGTCTTTCGCTTCCCTGATCTTCCTATTTTGATTTTCCTGAATGTGAACTGAAAATAAGGAAAACCTGAATAAAATATATATCCTCATTAAACAAAAATTGTGTTTCTCTACAGCTGCAGCTACAGATAACACACAGCCACTCTACTTGAATTAATGCACATGCTACACACACAAACACAATACTTCAAATCTACAAAAGTGACAGCAGAGAAGACCCACTCAATTATAGACCTGTATCATTGACAAGTGTAATAGTCAAAATATTGGAAAAAATAACAAAAACTAAATGGGTAGAACACTGGGGGAGAAATGATATAATATCAGACAGACAGTATGGTTTTTGATCTAGAAGATCCGGTGTATCGAATTTACTCAGTTTCTATGATCGAGCAACAGAGATATTACAGGAAAGAGATGGTTGGGTTGACTGCATCTATCTGAACCTAAAAAACGCTTTTGATAGAGTTCCACATAAAGAGGTTGTTCCGGAAACTGGAAAATATTGGAGGGGTGACAGGTAAGCTTCTAACATGGATGAAAACTTTTCTGACTTATAGGAAAATGAGGGCAGTAATCAGAGGCAATGTATTAGACTGGAGAAATGTTACAAGTGGAGTACCACAGGGCTCAGATCTTGCACCGAAGATGTTCATTGTCTACATAAACAATCTACCAGATGAAATACAGAATTATATGAACATGTTTGCTGATGATGCTAAGATAATAGGAAGAACAAGAAACTTAGATGATTGGCATGCTCTTCAAGATGACCTGGACAAAATAAGTGTATGGAGCTCCACTTGGCAAATGGAATTTAATGTGAATAAATGTCATGTTATGGAATGTGGAATAGGAGAACATAGACCCCACACAACCTATAAATTATGTGAGAAATCCTTAAAAAATTCTGATAAAAAAAAGAGATCTAGGGATGGTTCTACATAGAAAAGTATCACCTGAGGACCACATAAAGAATGTTGTGCGAGGAGCCTATGCTACACTTTCTAACTTCATAATTGCTTTTAAATACATGGATGGTAAAATACTAAAGAAATTGTTCTATATAAATGTACAAAAAAATATTTCTTAATGTTAATCCGGATCTGAAATTCTTCCTGGCCATGTAATAGAACCCCAATAAATCAATATATGAAAATATATTTAAAAATTCTTTGATAAACGGATGAGACTTTGTTGGGTAAAGAAGGCATGAACTTCAGGTTGGATTTTTTTATATATATTTTCTTTTATTTATATATATATATATATATATATATATATATATATATATATATATATATATATATATATATATATATATATATATATATATATATATATATATATATATATATGGATTTTCCGCATAAAATGATCAGTGTTTTGTGATCGTCAATTGCATATATATATATATATATATATATATATATATATATATATATATATATATATATATATATATATATATATATATGTTTTGTGATCGTCAATTGCATATATATATATATATATATATATATATATATATATATATATATATATATATATATATATATATATATATATATATATATATATATGCGAACAAGCCTGAATGGTCCCCAGGACAATATGCAACTGAAAACTCACACCCCAGAAGTGACTCGAACCCATACTCCGAGAAGCAACGCAACTGGTATGTACAAGACGCCTTAATCCACTTGACCATCACGACCAGTCGTGATGGTCAAGTGGATTAAGGCGTCTTGTACATACCAGTTGCGTTGCTTCTGGGAGTATGGGTTCGAGTCACTTCTGGGGTGTGAGTTTTCAGTTATATATATATATATATATATATATATATATATATATATATATATATATATATATATATATATATATATACATATATATATATATATATATACATATATATATATATATATATATATACATATATATATATATATATATATATATATACATATATATATATATATATATATATATATATATATATATATATATATATATATATATATATATATATATATATATGTCGTACCTAGTAGCCAGAATGCACTTCTCAGCCTACTATGCAAGGCCCAATTTGCCTAATAAGCCAAGTTTTCATGAATTAATTGTTTTTCGACTACCTAACCTAACCTAACCTAACGTTTTCGGCTACCTAACCTAACCTAACCTAGAAAGATAGGTTAGGTTAGGTAGGGTTGGTTAGGTTCGGTCATATATCTACGTTAATTTTAACTCCAATAAAAAAAAAATTGACCTCATACATAATGAAATGGGTAGCTTTATTATTTCATAAGAAAAAAATTAGAGAAAATATATTAATTCAGGAAAACTTGGCTTATTAGGCAAATCGGGCCTTGCATAGTAGGCTGAGAAGTGCGTTCTGGCTACTAGGTACGACACACATATATATATATATATATATATATATATATATATATATATATATATATATATATATATATATATATATATATATATATATATATATATATATATATATATATATATATATATACAATCTTTGGACAACACCCACCAGTGGGACTCGAACCCAGAAAGCACAACTACCTTCCAGTAGCTGGCATAACTAGTATGCTTTAACCCACTACGCCATCAGACCTTACAAAAGAAGTAGATAGTTCGAGATATATATATATCTCAAACATCTCTACCTCCCGAAGGCACCAGATGAGTGAGGGGTCAGTCTGCAATTTTCGTCAAGCCACTGTCAATGTGAGAGAACTCGTGTCCAGCTTATAAGCCTATACTTGCATAAACCACAAGTGAAGATAAACAATCTTTGGACAACACCCACCAGTGGGACTCGAACCCAGAAAGCACAACTACCTTCCAGTAGCTGGCATAACTAGTATGCTTTAACCCACTACGCCATCAGACCTTACAAAAGAAGTAGATAGTTCGAGATATATATATATCTCAAACATCTCTACCTCCCGAAGGCACCAGATGAGTGAGGGGTCAGTCTGCAATTTTCGTCAAGCCACTGTCAATGTGAGAGAACTCGTGTCCAGCTTATAAGCCTATACTTGCATAAACCACAAGTGAAGATAAACAATCTTTGGACAACACCCACCAGTGGGACTCGAACCCAGAAAGCACAACTACCTTCCAGTAGCTGGCATAACTAGTATGCTTTAACCCACTACGCCATCAGACCTTACAAAAGAAGTAGATAGTTCGAGATATATATATATCTCAAACATCTCTACCTCCCGAAGGCACCAGATGAGTGAGGGGTCAGTCTGCAATTTTCGTCAAGCCACTGTCAATGTGAGAGAACTCGTGTCCAGCTTATAAGCCTATACTTGCATAAACCACAAGTGAAGATAAACAATCTTTGGACAACACCCACCAGTGGGACTCGAACCCAGAAAGCACAACTACCTTCCAGTAGCTGGCATAACTAGTATGCTTTAACCCACTACGCCATCAGACCTTACAAAAGAAGTAGATAGTTCGAGATATATATATATCTCAAACATCTCTACCTCCCGAAGGCACCAGATGAGTGAGGGGTCAGTCTGCAATTTTCGTCAAGCCACTGTCAATGTGAGAGAACTCGTGTCCAGCTTATAAGCCTATACTTGCATAAACCACAAGTGAAGATAAACAATCTTTGGACAACACCCACCAGTGGGACTCGAACCCAGAAAGCACAACTACCTTCCAGTAGCTGGCATAACTAGTATGCTTTAACCCACTACGCCATCAGACCTTACAAAAGAAGTAGATAGTTCGAGATATATATATATCTCAAACATCTCTACCTCCCGAAGGCACCAGATGAGTGAGGGGTCAGTCTGCAATTTTCGTCAAGCCACTGTCAATGTGAGAGAACTCGTGTCCAGCTTATAAGCCTATACTTGCATAAACCACAAGTGAAGATAAACAATCTTTGGACAACACCCACCAGTGGGACTCGAACCCAGAAAGCACAACTACCTTCCAGTAGCTGGCATAACTAGTATGCTTTAACCCACTACGCCATCAGACCTTACAAAAGAAGTAGATAGTTCGAGATATATATATATCTCAAACATCTCTACCTCCCGAAGGCACCAGATGAGTGAGGGGTCAGTCTGCAATTTTCGTCAAGCCACTGTCAATGTGAGAGAACTCGTGTCCAGCTTATAAGCCTATACTTGCATAAACCACAAGTGAAGATAAACAATCTTTGGACAACACCCACCAGTGGGACTCGAACCCAGAAAGCACAACTACCTTCCAGTAGCTGGCATAACTAGTATGCTTTAACCCACTACGCCATCAGACCTTACAAAAGAAGTAGATAGTTCGAGATATATATATATCTCAAACATCTCTACCTCCCGAAGGCACCAGATGAGTGAGGGGTCAGTCTGCAATTTTCGTCAAGCCACTGTCAATGTGAGAGAACTCGTGTCCAGCTTATAAGCCTATACTTGCATAAACCACAAGTGAAGATAAACAATCTTTGGACAACACCCACCAGTGGGACTCGAACCCAGAAAGCACAACTACCTTCCAGTAGCTGGCATAACTAGTATGCTTTAACCCACTACGCCATCAGACCTTACAAAAGAAGTAGATAGTTCGAGATATATATATATCTCAAACATCTCTACCTCCCGAAGGCACCAGATGAGTGAGGGGTCAGTCTGCAATTTTCGTCAAGCCACTGTCAATGTGAGAGAACTCGTGTCCAGCTTATAAGCCTATACTTGCATAAACCACAAGTGAAGATAAACAATCTTTGGACAACACCCACCAGTGGGACTCAAACCCAGAAAGCACAACTACCTTCCAGTAGCTGGCATAACTAGTATGCTTTAACCCACTACGCCATCAGACCTTACAAAAGAAGTAGATAGTTCGAGATATATATA
The DNA here is from genome assembly GCF_040958095.1 of Procambarus clarkii. Classification (NCBI taxonomy): domain Eukaryota; kingdom Metazoa; phylum Arthropoda; class Malacostraca; order Decapoda; family Cambaridae; genus Procambarus; species Procambarus clarkii. The sequence goes on along the minus strand of NC_091238.1, from coordinate 783,540 downwards.
TATCTCAAACATCTCTACCTCCCGAAGGCACCAGATGAGTGAGGGGTCAGTCTGCAATTTTCGTCAAGCCACTGTCAATGTGAGAGAACTCGTGTCCAGCTTATAAGCCTATACTTGCATAAACCACAAGTGAAGATAAACAATCTTTGGACAACACCCACCAGTGGGACTCGAACCCAGAAAGCACAACTACCTTCCAGTAGCTGGCATAACTAGTATGCTTTAACCCACTACGCCATCAGACCTTACAAAAGAAGTAGATAGTTCGAGATATATATATATCTCAAACATCTCTACCTCCCGAAGGCACCAGATGAGTGAGGGGTCAGTCTGCAATTTTCGTCAAGCCACTGTCAATGTGAGAGAACTCGTGTCCAGCTTATAAGCCTATACTTGCATAAACCACAAGTGAAGATAAACAATCTTTGGACAACACCCACCAGTGGGACTCGAACCCAGAAAGCACAACTACCTTCCAGTAGCTGGCATAACTAGTATGCTTTAACCCACTACGCCATCAGACCTTACAAAAGAAGTAGATAGTTCGAGATATATATATATCTCAAACATCTCTACCTCCCGAAGGCACCAGATGAGTGAGGGGTCAGTCTGCAATTTTCGTCAAGCCACTGTCAATGTGAGAGAACTCGTGTCCAGCTTATAAGCCTATACTTGCATAAACCACAAGTGAAGATAAACAATCTTTGGACAACACCCACCAGTGGGACTCGAACCCAGAAAGCACAACTACCTTCCAGTAGCTGGCATAACTAGTATGCTTTAACCCACTACGCCATCAGACCTTACAAAAGAAGTAGATAGTTCGAGATATATATATATCTCAAACATCTCTACCTCCCGAAGGCACCAGATGAGTGAGGGGTCAGTCTGCAATTTTCGTCAAGCCACTGTCAATGTGAGAGAACTCGTGTCCAGCTTATAAGCCTATACTTGCATAAACCACAAGTAAAGATAAACAATCTTTGGACAACACCCACCAGTGGGACTCGAACCCAGAAAGCACAACTACCTTCCAGTAGCTGGCATAACTAGTATGCTTTAACCCACTACGCCATCAGACCTTACAAAAGAAGTAGATAGTTCGAGATATATATATATCTCAAACATCTCTACCTCCCGAAGGCACCAGATGAGTGAGGGGTCAGTCTGCAATTTTCGTCAAGCCACTGTCAATGTGAGAGAACTCGTGTCCAGCTTATAAGCCTATACTTGCATAAACCACAAGTGAAGATAAACAATCTTTGGACAACACCCACCAGTGTTGTAAGGTCTGATGGCGTAGTGGGTTAAAGCATACTAGTTATGCCAGCTACTGGAAGGTAGTTGTGCTTTCTGGGTTCGAGTCCCACTGGTGGGTGTTGTCCAAAGATTGTTTATCTTCACTTGTGGTTTATGCAAGTATAGGCTTATAAGCTGGACACGAGTTCTCTCACATTGACAGTGGCTTGACGAAAATTGCAGACTGACCCCTCACTCATCTGGTGCCTTCGGGAGGTAGAGATGTTTGAGATATATATATATCTCGAACTATCTACTTCTTTTGTAAGGTCTGATGGCGTAGTGGGTTAAAGCATACTAGTTATGCCAGCTACTGGAAGGTAGTTGTGCTTTCTGGGTTCGAGTCCCACTGGTGGGTGTTGTCCAAAGATTGTTTATCTTCACTTGTGGTTTATGCAAGTATAGGCTTATAAGCTGGACACGAGTTCTCTCACATTGACAGTGGCTTGACGAAAATTGCAGACTGACCCCTCACTCATCTGGTGCCTTCGGGAGGTAGAGATGTTTGAGATATATATATATCTCGAACTATCTACTTCTTTTGTAAGGTCTGATGGCGTAGTGGGTTAAAGCATACTAGTTATGCCAGCTACTGGAAGGTAGTTGTGCTTTCTGGGTTCGAGTCCCACTGGTGGGTGTTGTCCAAAGATTGTTTATCTTCACTTGTGGTTTATGCAAGTATAGGCTTATAAGCTGGACACGAGTTCTCTCACATTGACAGTAGCTTGACGAAAATTGCAGACTGACCCCTCACTCATCTGGTGCCTTCGGGAGGTAGAGATGTTTGAGATATATATATATCTCGAACTATCTACTTCTTTTGTAAGGTCTGATGGCGTAGTGGGTTAAAGCATACTAGTTATGCCAGCTACTGGAAGGTAGTTGTGCTTTCTGGGTTCGAGTCCCACTGGTGGGTGTTGTCCAAAGATTGTTTATCTTCACTTGTGGTTTATGTAAGTATAGGCTTATAAGCTGGACACGAGTTCTCTCACATTGACAGTGGCTTGACGAAAATTGCAGACTGACCCCTCACTCATCTGGTGCCTTCGGGAGGTAGAGATGTTTGAGATATATATATATCTCGAACTATCTACTTCTTTTGTAAGGTCTGATGGCGTAGTGGGTTAAAGCATACTAGTTATGCCAGCTACTGGAAGGTAGTTGTGCTTTCTGGGTTCGAGTCCCACTGGTGGGTGTTGTCCAAAGATTGTTTATCTTCACTTGTGGTTTATGCAAGTATAGGCTTATAAGCTGGACACGAGTTCTCTCACATTGACAGTGGCTTGACGAAAATTGCAGACTGACCCCTCACTCATCTGGTGCCTTCGGGAGGTAGAGATGTTTGAGATATATATATATCTCGAACTATCTACTTCTTTTGTAAGGTCTGATGGCGTAGTGGGTTAAAGCATACTAGTTATGCCAGCTACTGGAAGGTAGTTGTGCTTTCTGGGTTCGAGTCCCACTGGTGGGTGTTGTCCAAAGATTGTTTATCTTCACTTGTGGTTTATGCAAGTATAGGCTTATAAGCTGGACACGAGTTCTCTCACATTGACAGTGGCTTGACGAAAATTGCAGACTGACCCCTCACTCATCTGGTGCCTTCGGGAGGTAGAGATGTTTGAGATATATATATATCTCGAACTATCTACTTCTTTTGTAAGGTCTGATGGCGTAGTGGGTTAAAGCATACTAGTTATGCCAGCTACTGGAAGGTAGTTGTGCTTTCTGGGTTCGAGTCCCACTGGTGGGTGTTGTCCAAAGATTGTTTATCTTCACTTGTGGTTTATGCAAGTATAGGCTTATAAGCTGGACACGAGTTCTCTCACATTGACAGTGGCTTGACGAAAATTGCAGACTGACCCCTCACTCATCTGGTGCCTTCGGGAGGTAGAGATGTTTGAGATATATATATATCTCGAACTATCTACTTCTTTTGTAAGGTCTGATGGCGTAGTGGGTTAAAGCATACTAGTTATGCCAGCTACTGGAAGGTAGTTGTGCTTTCTGGGTTCGAGTCCCACTGGTGGGTGTTGTCCAAAGATTGTTTATCTTCACTTGTGGTTTATGCAAGTATAGGCTTATAAGCTGGACACGAGTTCTCTCACATTGACAGTGGCTTGACGAAAATTGCAGACTGACCCCTCACTCATCTGGTGCCTTCGGGAGGTAGAGATGTTTGAGATATATATATATCTCGAACTATCTACTTCTTTTGTAAGGTCTGATGGCGTAGTGGGTTAAAGCATACTAGTTATGCCAGCTACTGGAAGGTAGTTGTGCTTTCTGGGTTCGAGTCCCACTGGTGGGTGTTGTCCAAAGATTGTTTATCTTCACTTGTGGTTTATGCAAGTATGGGCTTATAAGCTGGACACGAGTTCTCTCACATTGACAGTGGCTTGACGAAAATTGCAGACTGACCCCTCACTCATCTGGTGCCTTCGGGAGGTAGAGATGTTTGAGATATATATATATCTCGAACTATCTACTTCTTTTGTAAGGTCTGATGGCGTAGTGGGTTAAAGCATACTAGTTATGCCAGCTACTGGAAGGTAGTTGTGCTTTCTGGGTTCGAGTCCCACTGGTGGGTGTTGTCCAAAGATTGTTTATCTTCACTTGTGGTTTATGCAAGTATAGGCTTATAAGCTGGACACGAGTTCTCTCACATTGACAGTGGCTTGACGAAAATTGCAGACTGACCCCTCACTCATCTGGTGCCTTCGGGAGGTAGAGATGTTTGAGATATATATATATCTCGAACTATCTACTTCTTTTGTAAGGTCTGATGGCGTAGTGGGTTAAAGCATACTAGTTATGCCAGCTACTGGAAGGTAGTTGTGCTTTCTGGGTTCGAGTCCCACTGGTGGGTGTTGTCCAAAGATTGTTTATCTTCACTTGTGGTTTATGCAAGTATAGGCTTATAAGCTGGACACGAGTTCTCTCACATTGACAGTGGCTTGACGAAAATTGCAGACTGACCCCTCACTCATCTGGTGCCTTCGGGAGGTAGAGATGTTTGAGATATATATATATCTCGAACTATCTACTTCTTTTGTAAGGTCTGATGGCGTAGTGGGTTAAAGCATACTAGTTATGCCAGCTACTGGAAGGTAGTTGTGCTTTCTGGGTTCGAGTCCCACTGGTGGGTGTTGTCCAAAGATTGTTTATCTTCACTTGTGGTTTATGCAAGTATAGGCTTATAAGCTGGACACGAGTTCTCTCACATTGACAGTGGCTTGACGAAAATTGCAGACTGACCCCTCACTCATCTGGTGCCTTCGGGAGGTAGAGATGTTTGAGATATATATATATCTCGAACTATCTACTTCTTTTGTAAGGTCTGATGGCGTAGTGGGTTAAAGCATACTAGTTATGCCAGCTACTGGAAGGTAGTTGTGCTTTCTGGGTTCGAGTCCCACTGGTGGGTGTTGTCCAAAGATTGTTTATCTTCACTTGTGGTTTATGCAAGTATAGGCTTATAAGCTGGACACGAGTTCTCTCACATTGACAGTGGCTTGACGAAAATTGCAGACTGACCCCTCACTCATCTGGTGCCTTCGGGAGGTAGAGATGTTTGAGATATATATATATCTCGAACTATCTACTTCTTTTGTAAGGTCTGATGGCGTAGTGGGTTAAAGCATACTAGTTATGCCAGCTACTGGAAGGTAGTTGTGCTTTCTGGGTTCGAGTCCCACTGGTGGGTGTTGTCCAAAGATTGTTTATCTTCACTTGTGGTTTATGCAAGTATAGGCTTATAAGCTGGACACGAGTTCTCTCACATTGACAGTGGCTTGACGAAAATTGCAGACTGACCCCTCACTCATCTGGTGCCTTCGGGAGGTAGAGATGTTTGAGATATATATATATCTCGAACTATCTACTTCTTTTGTAAGGTCTGATGGCGTAGTGGGTTAAAGCATACTAGTTATGCCAGCTACTGGAAGGTAGTTGTGCTTTCTGGGTTCGAGTCCCACTGGTGGGTGTTGTCCAAAGATTGTTTATCTTCACTTGTGGTTTATGCAAGTATAGGCTTATAAGCTGGACACGAGTTCTCTCACATTGACAGTGGCTTGACGAAAATTGCAGACTGACCCCTCACTCATCTGGTGCCTTCGGGAGGTAGAGATGTTTGAGATATATATATATCTCGAACTATCTACTTCTTTTGTAAGGTCTGATGGCGTAGTGGGTTAAAGCATACTAGTTATGCCAGCTACTGGAAGGTAGTTGTGCTTTCTGGGTTCGAGTCCCACTGGTGGGTGTTGTCCAAAGATTGTTTATCTTCACTTGTGGTTTATGCAAGTATAGGCTTATAAGCTGGACACGAGTTCTCTCACATTGACAGTGGCTTGACGAAAATTGCAGACTGACCCCTCACTCATCTGGTGCCTTCGGGAGGTAGAGATGTTTGAGATATATATATATCTCGAACTATCTACTTCTTTTGTAAGGTCTGATGGCGTAGTGGGTTAAAGCATACTAGTTATGCCAGCTACTGGAAGGTAGTTGTGCTTTCTGGGTTCGAGTCCCACTGGTGGGTGTTGTCCAAAGATTGTTTATCTTCACTTGTGGTTTATGCAAGTATAGGCTTATAAGCTGGACACGAGTTCTCTCACATTGACAGTGGCTTGACGAAAATTGCAGACTGACCCCTCACTCATCTGGTGCCTTCGGGAGGTAGAGATGTTTGAGATATATATATATCTCGAACTATCTACTTCTTTTGTAAGGTCTGATGGCGTAGTGGGTTAAAGCATACTAGTTATGCCAGCTACTGGAAGGTAGTTGTGCTTTCTGGGTTCGAGTCCCACTGGTGGGTGTTGTCCAAAGATTGTTTATCTTCACTTGTGGTTTATGCAAGTATAGGCTTATAAGCTGGACACGAGTTCTCTCACATTGACAGTGGCTTGACGAAAATTGCAGACTGACCCCTCACTCATCTGGTGCCTTCGGGAGGTAGAGATGTTTGAGATATATATATATCTCGAACTATCTACTTCTTTTGTAAGGTCTGATGGCGTAGTGGGTTAAAGCATACTAGTTATGCCAGCTACTGGAAGGTAGTTGTGCTTTCTGGGTTCGAGTCCCACTGGTGGGTGTTGTCCAAAGATTGTTTATCTTCACTTGTGGTTTATGCAAGTATAGGCTTATAAGCTGGACACGAGTTCTCTCACATTGACAGTGGCTTGACGAAAATTGCAGACTGACCCCTCACTCATCTGGTGCCTTCGGGAGGTAGAGATGTTTGAGATATATATATATCTCGAACTATCTACTTCTTTTGTAAGGTCTGATGGCGTAGTGGGTTAAAGCATACTAGTTATGCCAGCTACTGGAAGGTAGTTGTGCTTTCTGGGTTCGAGTCCCACTGGTGGGTGTTGTCCAAAGATTGTTTATCTTCACTTGTGGTTTATGCAAGTATAGGCTTATAAGCTGGACACGAGTTCTCTCACATTGACAGTGGCTTGACGAAAATTGCAGACTGACCCCTCACTCATCTGGTGCCTTCGGGAGGTAGAGATGTTTGAGATATATATATATCTCGAACTATCTACTTCTTTTGTAAGGTCTGATGGCGTAGTGGGTTAAAGCATACTAGTTATGCCAGCTACTGGAAGGTAGTTGTGCTTTCTGGGTTCGAGTCCCACTGGTGGGTGTTGTCCAAAGATTGTTTATCTTCACTTGTGGTTTATGCAAGTATAGGCTTATAAGCTGGACACGAGTTCTCTCACATTGACAGTGGCTTGACGAAAATTGCAGACTGACCCCTCACTCATCTGGTGCCTTCGGGAGGTAGAGATGTTTGAGATATATATATATCTCGAACTATCTACTTCTTTTGTAAGGTCTGATGGCGTAGTGGGTTAAAGCATACTAGTTATGCCAGCTACTGGAAGGTAGTTGTGCTTTCTGGGTTCGAGTCCCACTGGTGGGTGTTGTCCAAAGATTGTTTATCTTCACTTGTGGTTTATGCAAGTATAGGCTTATAAGCTGGACACGAGTTCTCTCACATTGACAGTGGCTTGACGAAAATTGCAGACTGACCCCTCACTCATCTGGTGCCTTCGGGAGGTAGAGATGTTTGAGATATATATATATCTCGAACTATCTACTTCTTTTGTAAGGTCTGATGGCGTAGTGGGTTAAAGCATACTAGTTATGCCAGCTACTGGAAGGTAGTTGTGCTTTCTGGGTTCGAGTCCCACTGGTGGGTGTTGTCCAAAGATTGTTTATCTTCACTTGTGGTTTATGCAAGTATAGGCTTATAAGCTGGACACGAGTTCTCTCACATTGACAGTGGCTTGACGAAAATTGCAGACTGACCCCTCACTCATCTGGTGCCTTCGGGAGGTAGAGATGTTTGAGATATATATATATCTCGAACTATCTACTTCTTTTGTAAGGTCTGATGGCGTAGTGGGTTAAAGCATACTAGTTATGCCAGCTACTGGAAGGTAGTTGTGCTTTCTGGGTTCGAGTCCCACTGGTGGGTGTTGTCCAAAGATTGTTTATCTTCACTTGTGGTTTATGTAAGTATAGGCTTATAAGCTGGACACGAGTTCTCTCACATTGACAGTGGCTTGACGAAAATTGCAGACTGACCCCTCACTCATCTGGTGCCTTCGGGAGGTAGAGATGTTTGAGATATATATATATCTCGAACTATCTACTTCTTTTGTAAGGTCTGATGGCGTAGTGGGTTAAAGCATACTAGTTATGCCAGCTACTGGAAGGTAGTTGTGCTTTCTGGGTTCGAGTCCCACTGGTGGGTGTTGTCCAAAGATTGTTTATCTTCACTTGTGGTTTATGCAAGTATAGGCTTATAAGCTGGACACGAGTTCTCTCACATTGACAGTGGCTTGACGAAAATTGCAGACTGACCCCTCACTCATCTGGTGCCTTCGGGAGGTAGAGATGTTTGAGATATATATATATCTCGAACTATCTACTTCTTTTGTAAGGTCTGATGGCGTAGTGGGTTAAAGCATACTAGTTATGCCAGCTACTGGAAGGTAGTTGTGCTTTCTGGGTTCGAGTCCCACTGGTGGGTGTTGTCCAAAGATTGTTTATCTTCACTTGTGGTTTATGCAAGTATAGGCTTATAAGCTGGACACGAGTTCTCTCACATTGACAGTGGCTTGACGAAAATTGCAGACTGACCCCTCACTCATCTGGTGCCTTCGGGAGGTAGAGATGTTTGAGATATATATATATCTCGAACTATCTACTTCTTTTGTAAGGTCTGATGGCGTAGTGGGTTAAAGCATACTAGTTATGCCAGCTACTGGAAGGTAGTTGTGCTTTCTGGGTTCGAGTCCCACTGGTGGGTGTTGTCCAAAGATTGTTTATCTTCACTTGTGGTTTATGCAAGTATAGGCTTATAAGCTGGACACGAGTTCTCTCACATTGACAGTGGCTTGACGAAAATTGCAGACTGACCCCTCACTCATCTGGTGCCTTCGGGAGGTAGAGATGTTTGAGATATATATATATCTCGAACTATCTACTTCTTTTGTAAGGTCTGATGGCGTAGTGGGTTAAAGCATACTAGTTATGCCAGCTACTGGAAGGTAGTTGTGCTTTCTGGGTTCGAGTCCCACTGGTGGGTGTTGTCCAAAGATTGTTTATCTTCACTTGTGGTTTATGCAAGTATAGGCTTATAAGCTGGACACGAGTTCTCTCACATTGACAGTGGCTTGACGAAAATTGCAGACTGACCCCTCACTCATCTGGTGCCTTCGGGAGGTAGAGATGTTTGAGATATATATATATCTCGAACTATCTACTTCTTTTGTAAGGTCTGATGGCGTAGTGGGTTAAAGCATACTAGTTATGCCAGCTACTGGAAGGTAGTTGTGCTTTCTGGGTTCGAGTCCCACTGGTGGGTGTTGTCCAAAGATTGTTTATCTTCACTTGTGGTTTATGCAAGTATAGGCTTATAAGCTGGACACGAGTTCTCTCACATTGACAGTGGCTTGACGAAAATTGCAGACTGACCCCTCACTCATCTGGTGCCTTCGGGAGGTAGAGATGTTTGAGATATATATATATCTCGAACTATCTACTTCTTTTGTAAGGTCTGATGGCGTAGTGGGTTAAAGCATACTAGTTATGCCAGCTACTGGAAGGTAGTTGTGCTTTCTGGGTTCGAGTCCCACTGGTGGGTGTTGTCCAAAGATTGTTTATCTTCACTTGTGGTTTATGCAAGTATAGGCTTATAAGCTGGACACGAGTTCTCTCACATTGACAGTGGCTTGACGAAAATTGCAGACTGACCCCTCACTCATCTGGTGCCTTCGGGAGGTAGAGATGTTTGAGATATATATATCTCGAACTATCTACTTCTTTTGTAAGGTCTGATGGCGTAGTGGGTTAAAGCATACTAGTTATGCCAGCTACTGGAAGGTAGTTGTGCTTTCTGGGTTCGAGTCCCACTGGTGGGTGTTGTCCAAAGATTGTTTATCTTCACTTGTGGTTTATGCAAGTATAGGCTTATAAGCTGGACACGAGTTCTCTCACATTGACAGTGGCTTGACGAAAATTGCAGACTGACCCCTCACTCATCTGGTGCCTTCGGGAGGTAGAGATGTTTGAGATATATATATATCTCGAACTATCTACTTCTTTTGTAAGGTCTGATGGCGTAGTGGGTTAAAGCATACTAGTTATGCCAGCTACTGGAAGGTAGTTGTGCTTTCTGGGTTCGAGTCCCACTGGTGGGTGTTGTCCAAAGATTGTTTATCTTCACTTGTGGTTTATGCAAGTATAGGCTTATAAGCTGGACACGAGTTCTCTCACATTGACAGTGGCTTGACGAAAATTGCAGACTGACCCCTCACTCATCTGGTGCCTTCGGGAGGTAGAGATGTTTGAGATATATATATATCTCGAACTATCTACTTCTTTTGTAAGGTCTGATGGCGTAGTGGGTTAAAGCATACTAGTTATGCCAGCTACTGGAAGGTAGTTGTGCTTTCTGGGTTCGAGTCCCACTGGTGGGTGTTGTCCAAAGATTGTTTATCTTCACTTGTGGTTTATGCAAGTATAGGCTTATAAGCTGGACACGAGTTCTCTCACATTGACAGTGGCTTGACGAAAATTGCAGACTGACCCCTCACTCATCTGGTGCCTTCGGGAGGTAGAGATGTTTGAGATATATATATATCTCGAACTATCTACTTCTTTTGTAAGGTCTGATGGCGTAGTGGGTTAAAGCATACTAGTTATGCCAGCTACTGGAAGGTAGTTGTGCTTTCTGGGTTCGAGTCCCACTGGTGGGTGTTGTCCAAAGATTGTTTATCTTCACTTGTGGTTTATGCAAGTATAGGCTTATAAGCTGGACACGAGTTCTCTCACATTGACAGTGGCTTGACGAAAATTGCAGACTGACCCCTCACTCATCTGGTGCCTTCGGGAGGTAGAGATGTTTGAGATATATATATATCTCGAACTATCTACTTCTTTTGTAAGGTCTGATGGCGTAGTGGGTTAAAGCATACTAGTTATGCCAGCTACTGGAAGGTAGTTGTGCTTTCTGGGTTCGAGTCCCACTGGTGGGTGTTGTCCAAAGATTGTTTATCTTCACTTGTGGTTTATGCAAGTATAGGCTTATAAGCTGGACACGAGTTCTCTCACATTGACAGTGGCTTGACGAAAATTGCAGACTGACCCCTCACTCATCTGGTGCCTTCGGGAGGTAGAGATGTTTGAGATATATATATATCTCGAACTATCTACTTCTTTTGTAAGGTCTGATGGCGTAGTGGGTTAAAGCATACTAGTTATGCCAGCTACTGGAAGGTAGTTGTGCTTTCTGGGTTCGAGTCCCACTGGTGGGTGTTGTCCAAAGATTGTTTATCTTCACTTGTGGTTTATGCAAGAATAGGCTTATAAGCTGGACACGAGTTCTCTCACATTGACAGTGGCTTGACGAAAATTGCAGACTGACCCCTCACTCATCTGGTGCCTTCGGGAGGTAGAGATGTTTGAGATATATATATATCTCGAACTATCTACTTCTTTTGTAAGGTCTGATGGCGTAGTGGGTTAAAGCATACTAGTTATGCCAGCTACTGGAAGGTAGTTGTGCTTTCTGGGTTCGAGTCCCACTGGTGGGTGTTGTCCAAAGATTGTTTATCTTCACTTGTGGTTTATGCAAGTATAGGCTTATAAGCTGGACACGAGTTCTCTCACATTGACAGTGGCTTGACGAAAATTGCAGACTGACCCCTCACTCATCTGGTGCCTTCGGGAGGTAGAGATGTTTGAGATATATATATATCTCGAACTATCTACTTCTTTTGTAAGGTCTGATGGCGTAGTGGGTTAAAGCATACTAGTTATGCCAGCTACTGGAAGGTAGTTGTGCTTTCTGGGTTCGAGTCCCACTGGTGGGTGTTGTCCAAAGATTGTTTATCTTCACTTGTGGTTTATGCAAGTATAGGCTTATAAGCTGGACACGAGTTCTCTCACATTGACAGTGGCTTGACGAAAATTGCAGACTGACCCCTCACTCATCTGGTGCCTTCGGGAGGTAGAGATGTTTGAGATATATATATATCTCGAACTATCTACTTCTTTTGTAAGGTCTGATGGCGTAGTGGGTTAAAGCATACTAGTTATGCCAGCTACTGGAAGGTAGTTGTGCTTTCTGGGTTCGAGTCTCACTGGTGGGTGTTGTCCAAAGATTGTTTATCTTCACTTGTGGTTTATGCAAGTATAGGCTTATAAGCTGGACACGAGTTCTCTCACATTGACAGTGGCTTGACGAAAATTTGCAGACTGACCCCTCACTCATCTGGTGCCTTCGGGAGGTAGAGATGTTTGAGATATATATATATCTCGAACTATCTACTTCTTTTGTAAGGTCTGATGGCGTAGTGGGTTAAAGCATACTAGTTATGCCAGCTACTGGAAGGTAGTTGTGCTTTCTGGGTTCGAGTCCCACTGGTGGGTGTTGTCCAAAGATTGTTTATCTTCACTTGTGGTTTATGCAAGTATAGGCTTATAAGCTGGACACGAGTTCTCTCACATTGACAGTGGCTTGACGAAAATTGCAGACTGACCCCTCACTCATCTGGTGCCTTCGGGAGGTAGAGATGTTTGAGATATATATATATCTCGAACTATCTACTTCTTTTGTAAGGTCTGATGGCGTAGTGGGTTAAAGCATACTAGTTATGCCAGCTACTGGAAGGTAGTTGTGCTTTCTGGGTTCGAGTCCCACTGGTGGGTGTTGTCCAAAGATTGTTTATCTTCACTTGTGGTTTATGCAAGTATAGGCTTATAAGCTGGACACGAGTTCTCTCACATTGACAGTGGCTTGACGAAAATTTGCAGACTGACCCCTCACTCATCTGGTGCCTTCGGGAGGTAGAGATGTTTGAGATATATATATATCTCGAACTATCTACTTCTTTTGTAAGGTCTGATGGCGTAGTGGGTTAAAGCATACTAGTTATGCCAGCTACTGGAAGGTAGTTGTGCTTTCTGGGTTCGAGTCCCACTGGTGGGTGTTGTCCAAAGATTGTTTATCTTCACTTGTGGTTTATGCAAGTATAGGCTTATAAGCTGGACACGAGTTCTCTCACATTGACAGTGGCTTGACGAAAATTGCAGACTGACCCCTCACTCATCTGGTGCCTTCGGGAGGTAGAGATGTTTGAGATATATATATATCTCGAACTATCTACTTCTTTTGTAAGGTCTGATGGCGTAGTGGGTTAAAGCATACTAGTTATGCCAGCTACTGGAAGGTAGTTGTGCTTTCTGGGTTCGAGTCCCACTGGTGGGTGTTGTCCAAAGATTGTTTATCTTCACTTGTGGTTTATGCAAGTATAGGCTTATAAGCTGGACACGAGTTCTCTCACATTGACAGTGGCTTGACGAAAATTGCAGACTGACCCCTCACTCATCTGGTGCCTTCGGGAGGTAGAGATGTTTGAGATATATATATATCTCGAACTATCTACTTCTTTTGTAAGGTCTGATGGCGTAGTGGGTTAAAGCATACTAGTTATGCCAGCTACTGGAAGGTAGTTGTGCTTTCTGGGTTCGAGTCCCACTGGTGGGTGTTGTCCAAAGATTGTTTATCTTCACTTGTGGTTTATGCAAGTATAGGCTTATATATATATATATGCAATTGACGATCACAAAACACTGATCATTTTATGCGGAAAATCCACAGAGAAATATGAAATGAGGTGAACGTTTCGGCTTGTTAAAGCCTTTGTCAACACCAGACTGACTAAGGAGAAGGGAGAAGGGAGAGGATATATAGGCCGACACCTGACCAACCCATCCCTAGGGTTGGTCAGGTGAAAATAACCAAAAACAGGTATAGCTTAGCTTAGAATGGTCAAAGAGGATAAAGCGGTCAGAGAATAAGGATGAAAGATTAAAGAAAAGCCTCATGAACACACAATATATGAATATACAATTATAATGAGACATTGTAAGCCTCTCTATCAGAGTTGTTTCTTAAACTGTTGTGCGATATTATAACTTAAAAATAGATCAAATTTGTACATTCCAGTACTAACATTAAGAAGATTTGGACACTGACTGATTAGAGCAGACTCAATCAAATTCCGTTCCACGAAATCCCCACAATTGGTAATGCTTTTTGCCCCATTCCAGTTAATATTGTGATCGCATAAACTCGTATGTAGATACAATGCATTAGACGTTTGGGCAGTTCTAATACTATAAGCATATTGTGACAACCGCAATTGTAAGGACTTTCCTGTTTGTCCAAGGTACACAGAATCACAATCATTGCAGGGAATCGAATACACACAACCTGCTGTATCAGGGGAGTTTTTTATTAAATTGGATTTGATCGTACTATTAGTGAACACCAAATTTATATTAAGTTTCTTAAAAATCAGAGACAATTTTTCAAGTCCACTCGCATAAGGTACCACCAATGAGTTAATAATTTTTGGTTTCGCCTTAGGGACGTGATTATAAAACGTACGCTTGGCTTGTACAAACGAGAAATCCAAAAACCTCTTAGGATATTGTAAACTCTTCCCAATTTCATATATTTTAGCAATCTCTTCATCAAAAAACTCAGGGCTGCAAACCCTCAAAGCTCGTAGAAACATTCCTGAAAATACTGCCTGTTTAACTTTACTATGATGATTCGAATATAAATGAACATACGACTCCACGTTGGTAGGTTTCCAATACACATTAAATTTGAACTTTCTAGTGACTCTATGAATCATAATGTCCAAAAACGGAGGAGTACCATTCTCCTCAGTCTCACAAGTGAATTTTAATATTCTCTCTCATCCTCTTTGACCATTCTAAGCTAAGCTATACCTGTTTTTGGTTATTTTCACCTGACCAACCCTAGGGATGGGTTGGTCAGGTGTCGGCCTATATATCCTCCCCCTTCTCCCTTTTCCTTAGTCAGTCTGGTGTTGACAAAGGCTTTAACAAACCGAAATGTTCACCTCATTTCATATTTCTCTGTGGATTTTCCGCATATATATATATATATATATATATATATATATATATATATATATATATATATATATATATATATATATATATATATATATATATATATTGTCACGTGGGGGTGGGCGGTCCGGGGCTCTGCTAACACTTAACTGCTAGGGGCTCAAAAGGCCCAAATACTCAGCCCCTCCGACTCCCGGGATTCACCGGAGTCTCCTTGGTCACACAAGATAGGACCAACAATGCCCACCTCCGCAGGTCTTTGCTTCCACCACAAAGGGGTGCCACTGATTCACCCTGGAAGCCCTTCAGTCAAACACGGGGAAACTGCTGTTAACAGTTCCGGCCTAGACCCGTGGGGGAGTGAAGGAAGACTCAGGCTTACCTTACAACCATAACCTCCCTGAATCTTGCCTGCCAGACAAAAAAAAAGGTTGCAGGAACTCCTTTCCCGCCTGTCTTCTCTATCTTCCTCTTAGCAAGGTCGCCAGCTGGGTTATTATATCTGCACCCCAGCAATGCAGTTCAGTGGGTGTATTATATATCGTTTGTAGCCAGAAATGTATGCTCAATAGAGAATTATCATAAAATGGAGGCACACTCAAACACAGTAATAAAATGTGTGGATTTACTGACGCAAATTACATGAACGCACACACACAATCACAAGTAATACATGAATATGGAATATGGATAACGAGCCTGGAGATCGTCAGCCTCTTCTTCCACGACCATCCAACACTCCTTCTACTGGGCAGGAAGACAGGAGTCTCACACTCTCACAGGAGGGCCTCTTCACCACGTCGGCACCTCTTCTTCACTGTCCTGCCATCCATACACACTGTCCTCTCTGACAGTCCTGGACACAAGCTGCCTTGCAGCCTATTCTACTATTAAAGTAATAAAGTCTTGCTGCCACATACACAAGTAAATATTGTGGCCTAACTAGCCTACTCATACAAGGGGTAATGGGAGGGAAAAATGATCTACCTTACACTCCTGGCTCACGACGCCTGTCCCTCGATGGTGTGAGGTTCCCACGCTTCCTTGGGTCGATCCTCGACGATCCAGGGCGTTCCACAGGTCCTCAGGTGTCGTGAAGCCTTCGCGTCGTCGCCGTTCCAATCCCTGAGATTCAGCTGCCCCAATCCTGGTTCATCGATGGGCGCTGAGCTAATCACTATTTTTCCCCACACTCGCCTCTCCCACAGGGCGTCGCTCCGTGTCCTAGGCACGGTGTCGTCCTTCCAAGATTCTCAGTGGATGTGACCCCAGTCACAGCTAGCTTGCTCGCCCACCTTCCAGACCTCAACGTCCAGCCAGCGGCGCCGCCCAGCGTCGTCGCCGACTATTTTCCAAGTTTGGGCACTTCTCTGCTCACTGAACTTGGTTCCTCTTTTGCTTCCCAGAAGCGCAGGGTCTCCAATAACTGTGATGGCTGCGACAGCCAGCTCAATCCACTGAACAAGGCTTGCAGAGCCTCCAATCCCTGAGAGCAGACCGAGGCGCGTCCTGTCGCTTCCACGGTCAGTACAACTCTGACGTTGGCGCCGCCCGGGGCACTCGGTGACGTCATGGCGGGCCCTGATTTGTCGCCCGCGACCTATGTCGGCCAATCCGCGATCGACATAGTGTCCCTTCCAAAAGGTCATATCTGCCGTAGGGGATACTGTTTCATTTTATAACAGGGCGCCAATTTTCCTTTATTTACAACTTATAATATAACTTCTTTCCCTTAACTGGCAGCCGGTCTGGTCGCCACATATATCAATAGATTCCCTGAACCTCAGAGAATCAGTAGGGAGAGCTGATATGACTCTTTAAGCCGGCAAACGAAAGAAATAGGAGAGGGCACCGTAACATACCCCTCCCCTTAAAATAAGAGTCATATCGGAAGAGCAGCACTCAAGAGGGCAACCTATACTCTTGCTCCCTCCGTTCCTGAAGTGTCACTCCTCCAGTTGGTGACGTGGCTCATACCACTTTACCAGTCACTTGCCTCATTGTATCTCGACCTCGCATAGTACCGGGTGTGATGGGTGTTCCCTGAACATCTACAAGAAATTCCCTCTCCGTGGCTACGAGTGTACTCCCACGGCTCGTTACCACTGTAAGATTCAGTGCATGCGGCGCCTCCACCGCGTCGTGCACTCCGAGATAGTCTTGCATTTCCACTGCGTCCTACAGGTACTCCATGTTTCCTCTCATGATCTCCTCTTCGCCAATCTTCTCTCTTCTCGGTTCCTCTTCTCCCGTAGGTGCGTTGTCTCCTCACAGTGGCACTTGTAACCTGTACTCCATCCAGCAGCTTCCTCTCTTCCACACTAGGCTTTTGCGATGGCCCAATGCCCCTCTGGTTAGGCTGGCGCCTACCCTGGGTGTACCTATTCTCTGCTTTCTTCGTATTGCCTTTTCTATACCACTCGCTCCTTCGTTCCCGACGAACGTCTTCACTCCTCCATGAGATTCTCTTCCCTGCAGACGTCTTCTTCGGATCGTGGTTGGGCTCATCCACCTCCCTGTGGCTCACCTCACTACGGTGGTTCATCTTGCACCTACCACTATTCATCTGGCCGGCATAGGGTGCACTGCGTCGTGGCTCCTCCACTCTGCCCCTCACTGCCGTTCGCTCATCCGCTGAGCTTACTTTATTCACGTTTCTGTATGGAGGGAGTGCGGTCTGCAGCCTCTTCACCGCCCCAGGCGTTTGTACCGCTGCTCCTCGCCACTCCTCCACACGCATCATCAGGCTTAGTCGGAGGGCTTCGTCGGGGTTTTCAACTACCTCCGACGACCTCTCTGCACTCTCGCCCTCGTTGTCGTCGTCTCTGGCGACGTTTTCCCTGGCAAAGTCGGCTTCCTCACCACCATCTGGAACGACCGATACCTCACCTGGCAGGGTTGTACCGCTGCTTGCAACATAGGCACTCCTGGCCCAATCGGGTTGTATCCTGCCTCCTCCGAGGTCATTACCCAGCACCATCTGTACATGCTCTAGGGGTAACTTAGGGGCTACAGCTACTATAGCTTTCTCGACTCCGCAGTCGGCAATCAGCTGTACTTCGTGAAGTGGCAACCTGTATTCCTCCCCCACACTGCGTATCCTTACCACTCCCACAGGTGAATCATTAAATTCCTTGGGGAGAATACTCCTGGTCACCATACTTATGTCAGCACCCGTATCTCGAAGAACGGCCACCTCCACTGGGTCTGACTTTCCAAACTTCACGTTGGCCCCGAAAACGAAGGGATGTTCACCCAACTTCATTTCCCAACCATTCACGTTGGGTCCACCATAATATGGGGTGTGAACAAACACTCTCTCCTCTTCCAACATTAATCCTACATTCCTTTGGTGGTCCTCACACTCGCGGGCATAATGTCCTCTCACGCCACAGTTGTAGCATCGGCTGCCTCCCCTGGGCGGCCACTCGCTAGTCACTCTGGCGGTACCACTTGCAGACGTCCCCTGTGTCCTCCTTGGACTCCTTGTCGTCGTATCCGGGACTGCAGCACTTGCTCCCGAGTTAGGTTCACTGCTCACAGCTTGGGGCTTCCTCCCCGCGTCTCTTGAGCTCTTGAACCACGTTACTTCATCGGGCACACTACTCTTGGGAGAGTCCCCACCCGTCCTCGCTCCTCCTGAACTCCTAAGGTTCCCTCCCGACCTGGGGTAGGGCGAGTGTTTGGGCGGCCCCTCCCTCCTGATATGTAGTGCCTCCTCCAGCATGTCGGCTCGATCCGCTGCAGCCTTCAGGTCCTTAATACCTGCTTCTCTCACCCTTACTCGCAACTCAGGATGGAGCACTGACATAAACTTCTCCATCACTATCAGTCGTTTGATATCATCCACCGACTCCGCTTCCTCCGCCTTCAACCATCGTAGGAATTTCCGTTCCATATCCCTGGCGGTCTCTGCGTAAGTCTTTCCCGACGCTCTTGTACACTCTCTGAACTGCTTCCGGTACATCTCCGGAGTCAGCCGGAATGAGTGGAGAACCGCACTCTTAATCGCGTCATAACTAGTACACTCCTCTAGGTCCAGCATGTTATAGGCTTCCCGGGCCTCACCAGTCAACCTGCCCTGGACCAGTGCAGCCCAATCATCTTCCGGCCACTCCTTCAGAGTTGCTATCCGTTCAAAGTGTTCGAAGAACGCCTCAGCTTCTTGTGGTTCGAACGTAGGTAAGTCACGTTCCCTTACCTTGAGGTCATCCCGCCGTGCAGGTAGTGAGGGCAGACCACGTTCAACGCGACGCAATTCGACTTCTTTCTTTGCCCTTATCTCCTCCAGTCGCAGTTGTCTCTCTCCTTCTTCTCGCTGCAGCCGAGCTTCTCGCTCCTCTCGCTGCAGCCGAGCTTCTCGTTCCTCTCGCTGCAGCTCAGCCGCACGTTCCTCTCGCTGCAGCTCAGCCGCACGTTCCTCTCGCTGCATTTGCGCTTCTCTCTCCTCTCGTCGCAGCTGGGCTTCCAGTTGCATCTTCATTATTTCCAGTTGCAGGCTCCTCTTACTACAGCTGGACCTTCCACTGCTCCCATGTTCACTGTGAATTCTCTACACACTGGTAGGCGCTTGGGGAGGCCCTAGTCGGGACGGTTCACCTTGCGACGGCTTTCCTCGGGACAGCTCCTCTTGAGATGGCTCCTCTCCCGTCGCTTCCTCTCGAGCTGTGAGCTGTGCCATGATCTCTATCCTTCGCTCCGCTACCTTAGTCGTCCTCAACCTGATCCCAAAGTGGTTTGCCACTTGTTGGAGCTGGGCCTTGGTACACTCCTCCAAAATTCTCTCGTCCCTTGTGTCAATAAATTTCTTTACTTTGTCTTCCTCCATCTCTATATCATCAAGCATACACGACGGCACAGACAAGTTAGTAGGCACTAATTTCACCGTTTCAGTCCCTTAGCCGGTTGAGTAACAGTACCACCGAATTCACTGGCCACACTGTATTAGTACCCTGGCAACACTTGTCTTGAAATTTGGTCCACACTGTAGCTTGATCCACGCTTCCTGGCGAGGTTCCCAGTTCTTGGCTACTGGGGTTCGAATCCTGGCAAGGTCGCCAGTTCTCTTGTCACGTGGGGGTGGGCGGTCCGGGGCTCTGCTAACACTTAACTGCTAGGGGCTCAAAAGGCCCAAATACTCAGCCCCTCCGACTCCCGGGATTCACCGGAGTCTCCTTGGTCACACAAGATAGGACCAACAATGCCCACCTCCGCAGGTCTTTGCTTCCACCACAAAGGGGTGCCACTGATTCACCCTGGAAGCCCTTCAGTCAAACACGGGGAAACTGCTGTTAACAGTTCCGGCCTAGACCCGTGGGGGAGTGAAGGAAGACTCAGGCTTACCTTACAACCATAACCTCCCTGAATCTTGCCTGCCAGACAAAAAAAAAGGTTGCAGGAACTCCTTTCCCGCCTGTCTTCTCTATCTTCCTCTTAGCAAGGTCGCCAGCTGGGTTATTATATCTGCACCCCAGCAATGCAGTTCAGTGGGTGTATTATATATCGTTTGTAGCCAGAAATGTATGCTCAATAGAGAATTATCATAAAATGGAGGCACACTCAAACACAGTAATAAAATGTGTGGATTTACTGATGCAAATTACATGAACGCACACACACAATCACAAGTAATACATGAATATGGAATATGGATAACGAGCCTGGAGATCGTCAGCCTCTTCTTCCACGACCATCCAACACTCCTTCTACTGGGCAGGAAGACAGGAGTCTCACACTCTCACAGGAGGGCCTCTTCACCACGTCGGCACCTCTTCTTCACTGTCCTGCCATCCATACACACTGTCCTCTCTGACAGTCCTGGACACAAGCTGCCTTGCAGCCTATTCTACTATTAAAGTAATAAAGTCTTGCTGCCACATACACAAGTAAATATTGTGGCCTAACTAGCCTACTCATACAAGGGGTAATGGGAGGGAAAAATGATCTACCTTACACTCCTGGCTCACGACGCCTGTCCCTCGATGGTGTGAGGTTCCCACGCTTCCTTGGGTCGATCCTCGACGATCCAGGGCGTTCCACAGGTCCTCAGGTGTCGTGAATCCTTCGCGTCGTCGCCGTTCCAATCCCTGAGATTCAGCTGCCCCAATCCTGGTTCATCGATGGGCGCTGAGCTAATCACTATTTTTCCCCACACTCGCCTCTCCCACAGGGCGTCGCTCCGTATCCTAGGCACGGTGTCGTCCTTCCAAGATTCTCAGTGGATGTGACCCCAGTCACAGCTAGCTTGCTCGCCCACCTTCCAGACCTCAACGTCCAGCCAGCGGCGCCGCCCAGCGTCGTCGCCGACTATTTTCCAAGTTTGGGCACTTCTCTGCTCACTGAACTTGGTTCCTCTTTTGCTTCCCAGAAGCGCAGGGTCTCCAATAACTGTGATGGCTGCGACAGCCAGCTCAATCCACTGAACAAGGCTTGCAGAGCCTCCAATCCCTGAGAGCAGACCGAGGCGCGTCCTGTCGCTTCCACGGTTAGTACAACTCTGACGTTGGCGCCGCCCGGGGCACTCGGTGACGTCATGGCGGGCCCTGATTTGTCGCCCGCGACCTATGTCGGCCAATCCGCGATCGACATAGTGTCCCTTCCAAAAGGTCATATCTGCCGTAGGGGATACTGTTTCATTTTATAACAGGGCGCCAATTTTCCTTTATTTACAACTTATAATATAACTTCTTTCCCTTAACTGGCAGCCGGTCTGGTCGCCACATATATCAATAGATTCCCTGAACCTCAGAGAATCAGTAGGGAGAGCTGATATGACTCTTTAAGCCGGCAAACGAAAGAAATAGGAGAGGGCACCGTAACAATATATATATATATATATATATATATATATATATATATATATATATATATATATATATATATATATATATATATATATATATATATATATATATATATATATTATTAAATATGACCGAAAAAGTAAGATTAATAATTCTAACACGAATTTTCTCAATCTTTCGTACATTTCTTTTCACTGTTGGAGGTAAATCAAAAATCAATTCTCCAAAATTCATTTTTATTTCTAGTCTGACGCGACACGAGCGCGTTTCGTAAAACTTATTACATTTTCAAAGACTTTAGTTTACAACTACACAACTGAATAGAACTTACGCATCTCCGATTTTATATCTACATTTTAGTGAGGTGGATGGGGTGAGGTGGCATTAATAGGGTATTAATTTCATCAACACAAGACAGAACAAGAGGTGGCATTAATAGGGTATTAATTTCATCAACACAAGACAGAACACAAAACAATGGGTATTGAATAGAAGTGTATGTAGAAAGCCTATTGGTCCATATTTCTTGATGATTCTATATTGGAGCGGAGTCTTGAGGTGGGTAGAATATAGTTGTGCATTAATTTTCTGTTGATTGCTGGTGTTGACTTCTTGATGTGTAGTGCCTCGCAAACGTCAAGCCGCCTGCTATCGCTGTATCTATCGATGATTTCTGTGTTGTTTACTAGGATTTCTCTGGCGATGGTTTGGTTGTGGGAAGAGATTATATGTTCCTTAATGGAGCCCTGTTGCTTATGCATCGTTAAACGCCTAGAAAGAGATGTTGTTGTCTCGCCTATATACTGTTTATTTTGGAGCTTACAGTCCCCAAGAAGGCATTTGAAGGCATAGACGACGTTAGTCTCTTTTAAAGCGCTCTGTTTTGTGTCTGGAGAGTTTCTCATGAGTAGGCTGGAAGTTTTTCTGGTTTTATAGTAAATCGTCAGTTGTATCCTCTGATGCATAAGCCTCTGATGCATAACGATGCATAAGCAACAGGGCTCCATTAAGGAACATATAATCTCTTCCCACAACCAAACCATGGCCAGAGAAATCCTAGTAAACAACACAGAAATCATCGATAGATACAGCGATATCAGGCGGCTTGACGTTTGCGAGGCACTACACATCAAGAAGTCAACACCAGCAATCAACAGCCAATTAATGCATAACTATATTCTACCCACCTCAAGACTCCGCTCCAATATAGAAGCATCAAGAAATATGGACCAATAGGCTTTCTACATACACTTCTATTCAATACCCATTGTTTCGTGTTCTGTCTTGTGTTGATGAAATTAATACCCTATTAATGCCACCTCTTGTTCTGTCTTGTGTTGATGAAATTAATACCCTATTAATGCCACCTCTTGTTCTGTCTTGTGTTGATGAAATTAATACCCTATTAATGCCACCTCACCCCATCCACCTCACTAAAATGTAGATATAAAATCGGAGATGCGTAAGTTCTATTCAGTTGTGTATTTGTAAACTAAAGTCTTTGAAAATGTAATAAGTTTTACGAAACGCGCTCGTGTCGCGTCAGACTAGAAATAAAAATGAATTTTGGAGAATTGATTTTTGATTTACCTCCAACAGTGAAAAGAAATGTACGAAAGATTGAGAAAATTCGTGTTAGAATTATTAATCTTACTTTTTCGGTCATATTTAATAATAAATGTCTACAGGAAAGACTGCTACCAAAATATACTAATATATATATATATATATATATATATATATATATATATATATATATATATATATATATATATATATATATATATGTCGTACCTAGTAGCCAGAACGCACTTCTCAGCCTACTATGCAAGGCCCGATTTGCCTAATAAGCCAAGTTTTCATGAATTAATTGTTTTTCGACTACCTAACCTACCTAACCTAACCTAACCTAACTTTTTCGGCTACCTAACCTAACCTAACCTATAAAGATAGGTTAGGTTAGGTTAGGTAGGGTTGGTTAGGTTCGGTCATATATCTACGTTAATTTTAACTCCAATAAAAAAAATTGACCTCATACGCAATGAAATGCGTATCTTTATTATTTCATAAGAAAAAAATTAGAGAAAATATATTAATTCAGGAAAACTTGGCTTGTTAGGCAAATCGGGTCTTGCATAGTAGGCCAAAAAGTGCGTTCTGGCTACTAGGTACGACATATATATATATATATATGTATATATATATATATATATATATATATATATATATGTATATATATATATATATATATATATATATATATATATATATATATATATATATATATACATATATATATATATATGTATATATATATATATATATATATATATATATATATATATATATATATATATGTCGTACCTAGTAGCCAGAACTCACTTCTCAGCCTACTATTCAAGGCCCGATTTGCCTAATAAGCCAAGTTTTCCTGAATTATTATATTTACTATAATTTTTTTCTAATGAAATGATAAAGCAACCCTTTTCTCTATGTATGAGGTCAATTTTTTTTTATTGGAGTTAAAATTAACGTAGATATATGACCGAACCTAACCAACCCTACCTAACCTAACCTAATTTATATTTATAGGTAAGGTTAGGTTAGGTAGCCAAAAAAAGCTAGGTTAGGTTAGGTTAGGTAGGTTAGGTAGACGAAAAAACATTAATTCATGAAAACTTGGCTTATTAGGCAAATCGGGCCTTGAATAGTAGGCTGAGAAGTGCGTTCTGGCTATTAGGTACGACATATATATATATATATATATATATATATATATATATGTCGTACCTAGTAGCCAGAACGCACTTCTATGCCTACTATGCAAGGCCCGATTTGCCTAATAAGCGAAGTTTTCAGGGATTAATTGTTTTTCGACTACCTAACCTAACCTAACCTAACTTTTTCGGCTACCTAACCAAACCTAACCTATAAAGATAGGTTAGGTTAGGTAGGGTTGGATAGGTTCGGTCATATATCTACGTTAATTTTAATTGCAATAAAAAAAAATTGCCCTCATACATAATGAAATGGGTAGTTTTATCATTTCGTATGAAAAAAATAGAGAAAATATAATAATTCAGGAAAAATTGGCTTATTAGGCAAATCGGGCCTTGCATAGTAGTCCAAAAAGTGCGTTCTGGCTATTAGGTACGACATATATATATATATATATATATATATATATATATATATATATATATATGCAATTGACGATCACAAAACACTGATCATTTTATGCGGAAAATCCACAGAGAAATATGAAATGAGGTGAACGTTTCGGCTTTGTTAAAGCCTTTGTCAACACCAGACTCAAATCGGGAGTCTGGTGTTGACAAAGGCTTTAACAAAGCCGAAACGTTCACCTCTTTTCATATTTCTCTGTGGATTTTCCGCATATATATATATATATATATATATATATATATATATATATATATATATATATATATATATATATATATATATATAAACAAACGGACCCAGTCCATGGAACACACTCCCTATTGAATTTAAAAGCTGTCCAACTTTTGCGTCATTCATAAACAATACAAAAAAGTACCTAATTTCATCTTCATAGTTTTTTACATTTTGCTTTAAAATTGCACTGTATCTATTGCTACCCAATCTCCAAATTTTTATGTACCCGATCCGAACATCTTTACCATTGTTATCATTGCTGTCTTCTTATATGTGCTGTCAATCTGCTGTATGGTGTCTATTAATCTTGTTTAAATTACCAATCAAGCTATCAGTGTAATCAATCAGAGCTTTAATATACCAATGGGCTTTAATATACCTACTATTCTCTCTCATCTCATTTTTTTCTAGCAATGTCTTTGGTATTTTATTAATTCTGCTAGAATTTACCTAATTAAAATAATCTATTAGATAAAGGACCTGCCTGAAACGCTGCACATACTAGTGGCTTTACAAAATTGTAAATACTATGCTATGTATTCTCACAAACCTAATGTACCTTTTTGTATAAAAATAAATAAATAAATAAATAAATAAATGAAATATATATATATATATATATATATATATATATATATATATATATATATATATATATATATATATATATATATATATATATATATATATATATATATATATATATGTCATACCTAGTAGCCAGATCGCACTTCTCGGCCTACTATGCAAGACCCGATTTGCCTAATAAGCAAAGTTTTCCTGAATTAATTTATTTTCTCAAATATTTTTCTTATGAAATGATAAAGCTACCCATTTCATTATATATGAGGTCAAATTTTTTTAATTGTAGTTAAAATTAACGTAGATATATGACCGAACCTAACCAACCCTACCTAACCTAACCTAACCTATCTTTATAGGTTAGGTTAGGTTAGGTAGCCGAAAAAGTTAGGTTAGGTTAGGTTAGGTAGGTTAGGTAGTCGAAAAACAATTAATTCATGAAAACTTGGCTTATTAGGCAAATCGGGCCTTGCATAGTAGGCTGAGAAGTGCGTTCTGGCTACTAGGTACGACATATATATATATATATATATATATATATATATATATATATATATATATATATATATATATATATATATATATATATATATGTTGTACCTAGTAGCCAGAACGTCATACTCGGCCTACTATGCAAGGCCCGATTTGCCTAATAAGCCAAGTTTTCCTGAATTTATGTATTTTTCTCATTTTTTTCTTATGAAATGATAAATCATTCCATTTCATTATTTATAAGTTAATTTTTTGAAATTTGAGTTAAAACTAACGTAGATATATGACCGAACCTAACCAACCTTACCTAACCTATCTAAACGTAACCTATACTCACACAACTAAGTCAATAATTTATGTTCCTAATATAATATAATAATAATAATTCAAATAAATTAATTGGAATCAATGTATTGAAAATAAAGTAAATCAATCGGCCTATTAGGCAAATCAGGGATTGCATAGTAGGGCAAGAAGTGAGTTCTGGCTACTAGGTACGACATATATATAAGTGTATGTATATATATATATATATATATATATATATATATATATATATATATATATATATATACATATATATATATATATATATATATATATATATATATATATATATATATATATATATATATATATATATATATATATGTCGTACCTAGTAGCCAGAACGCACTTCTCAGCCTACTATGCATGGCCCGATTTGCCTAATATGCCAAGTTTTCATGAAATAATTGTTTTTCGACTACCTAACCTACCTAACCTAACCTAACCTAACTTTTTTGGCTACCTAACCGAACCTAACCTATAGAGATAGGTTAGGTTAGGTTAGGTAGGGTTGGTTAGGTTCGGTCATATATCTACGTTAATATTAATTCTAATAACAAAAAATTGACCTCATACATAATGAAATGGGTAGCTTTATCATTTCATAAGAAAAAAATTAGAGAAAATATATTAATTCAGGAAAACTTGGCTTATTAGGCAAATCGGGCCTTGCATAGTAGGCTCAGAAGTGCGTTCTGGCTACTAGGTACGACATATATATATATATATATATATATATATGTCGTACCTAATAGCCAGAACGCACTTCTCAGCCTACTATTCAAGGCCCGATTTGCCTAATAAGCCAGGTTTTCATGAATTAATGTTTTTTCGTCTACCTAACCTACCTAACCTAACCTAACCTAGCTTTTTTTGGCTACCTAACCTAACCTTACCTATAAATATAGGCTAGGTTAGGTTAGGTAGGGTTGGTTAGGTTCGGTCATATATCTACGTTAATTTTAACTCCAATAAAAAAAAATTGACCTCATACATAGAGAAAAGGGTTGCTTTATCATTTCATAAGAAAAAAATTATAGTAAATATATTAATTCAGGAAAACTAGGCTTATTAGGCAAATCGGGCCTTGAATAGTAGGCTGAGAAGTGAGTTCTGGCTACTAGGTACGACATATATATATATATATATATATATATATATATATATATATATATATATATATATATCGTACCTAGTAGCCAGAACGCACTTCTCAGCCTAATATGCAAGACCAAATTTGCCTAATAAGCCAAGTTTTCCTCAATTAATACATTTTCTCTAATTTTTTTGTTATGAAATGATAAAGCTACCCATTTCATTATGTATGATGTCAATTTTTTTTTATTGGAGTTAAAATTAACGTAGATATATGACCAAACCTAACCAACCCTACCTAACCTAACCTAACCTATCTTTATAGGTTAGGTTAGGTTAGGTAGCCGAAAAAGTTAGGTTAGGTTAGGTTAGGTAGGTTAGGTAGTCGAAAAACAATTAATTCATGAAAATTTGGCTTATCATGCAAATCGGGCCTTGCATAGTAGGCTGAGAAGTGCGTTCTGGCTACTAGGTACGACATATATATATATATATATATATATATATATATATATATATATATATATATATATATATATATATATATATATATATATATATATATATATATATATATATATATATATATATATATATATATGTCGTACCTAGTAGCCAGAACGCACTTCTCAGCCTACTATGCAAGGCACGATTTGCCTAATAAGCCAAGTTTTCATGAATTAATTGTTTTTCGACTACCTAACCTACCTAACCTAACCTAACCTAACTTTTTCGGTTACCTAACCTAACCAAACCTATAAAGATAGGTTAGGTTAGGTTAGGTAGGGTTGGTTAGGTTCGGTCATATATCTACGTTAATTTTAACGCCAATAAAAAAAGTTGACCTCATACTTAATGAAATGGGTAGCTTCATCATTTCATAAGAAAAAAATTAGAGAAAATATATTAATTCAGGAAAACTTGGTTTATTAGGCAAATCAGGCCTTGCATAGTAGGCCGAGAAGTGCGTTCTGGCTACTAGGTACGACATATATATATATATATATATATATATATATATATATATATATATATATATATATATATATATATATAAAAGATTTCTTACATTCTTGAACAGATACTTGCATGCATAGCTTCTTGGGCAAGTCCTTAATCCTAATTTTAACACTCACATTCCCAGTAAGCAGCCCATATCAGCTGTCTAACTCCCAAGTACCTATTTACTGTTAGGTGAATAGGTGCATCAGGGCAAAAGAAACTGCCCATTTGTTTCAGCATCTAATAAAAATAGAACCTTGACCCTTAGGATTACAAACCCAGAGCACTGTCCACTGAGCCGTCAGGCTCTGATGTTAATTTTAATATTACTGTGAACTGGAATACATGAAATAAACTATATCAGCAGTCAAGTATAATACAACTAACAATTGAATTAATAGTGGTCCAGAACGGACATCAACGTCGTTGTATTTTCATCTTTTTGTGTGTGGTTAGGACAACATTCTTCAGCAACATTATTGTGACTCATCAGCTGTATAAAATACAACTACTTTATACAACAAATCAGTAATGTAATTGTGGAATCTAAAAACTTGTCTAAAATATATACAAGTTTTGCTTTGAATTTGAAAAACGAAGAATGAGTTTTGATTACCTTTAATAGTTGAATCTTCAGACAGTCTTCGTTTTTTCTTCATTTTCTTTAACTTAAGCTCTTGCTCCCCATTCTTTTCTTTTGCCTCACTGATGTTGATATCTTCTTGGGCATCTATATTATTTGTTGGTATCTTGTTGACACTTGATCCATTGTCCTGCATGTATGCTGAAAATTAAGAAACATGCGTAAATTAAATATGGTATCATCATTACAAAATATGTCCTCCAAAAAACTTTAATTGAAAGAAACACTGAAATGTGAAATTTGGCAGCAATGAGGAACTATGTCATTATGGGAATTTTGGTACCCATATGTAAAGGAAGTCTCATTATCTGATGATATAGACCTGATGCAAAGTAAAGTGTGTCAAAATTATTTGCACACCCTCCTCCACTATGTGATGGAGTGAAAAAAGATATGTGAATTCGGATAATTCTATAACAAATGTTCAAGATATGAGGAAATATTTCATTCAAAATGATCTGCTGCCAGAAATCTTGGTCAAATATCACCAGTTTGCTAACTGTATGTAGTAACTAAGTGATTGTAACCTATCCACCGCTGTCCACTGGATGGAGGCAGTGTGCAAGATAAACATATCAATTGTGACACTAGCTCTCCACACATGTCAGTTGCTTAATTTAAAATCTGTACTCATGGTCGGTCTCGAGCCCCTTGTCAATGTGGTGATGTGTATGGAATTATGTAATTAGGTCATCAAGATTGAAACTTGCTTAGCTAAAATGAATTGCTTGGTTCAGTCCCGGAGCCAATTAATTATGTGCCTCTGCAACCATTTCCACTACCGCTAACAACATGGATATGGGATGCATAATATATGAACTAAACTACTGTACTATGTAAATGCTTTTCATTATTGCCAACACAAAGGAACATGCAGGTTTTATGATTTTCATTGTTAGCTTATGCAAAATAATAATAATAATAATTACCAAGATAAAACAATTCGGTGAGATTATTAACATTTTTGCTTGACAGACCACTTCCTGGTAGCATGCCCTTTGTGGTATTTCTATTGCTGACCTTAAAATAGATGACAGCAACTTGATAACCACCACCTTGTAGCTTAGAGACCTTAGAGGGCCAGGTCCCAAATTTGCACAGCATAATATAACAACATACTGGAGCTAAAGATACAGAAGGAAATTAATAATAGGTGTCATAGGTACAGTCAGAGAGCAGAGTCTTAACAGTAGGGGGTTCAAGGGCTGTTTGCTAGGCTAGGCAAGGGTAGACTAGGCTTGGCTAGTGTTGGCTAGGTTATGCTAGGAAGAAGTAGGCTAGGCTGATTTACTCCACCAGTAATTGGCGGTCTGTCTAATTACAAGCTACCACAAGCTACACAAGCTTCACATAGCTTCCTGGCAATATGTTAGTAATGAATAAATAAGATATATTTACTCATTATAATGTTGATACTGAATGTACAACACGAAAAAACATAATTTTAATCTGAAAAAGTATCTTTTTATAAAGAAATTAGACGAAAATAAAGAAATGGTGACAATAATCAAGTCGACGATCCAAGCGTCGGTTAGGTTAGGTTAGGTTAGGTTAGGTTTGGTTTGGTTTGGTTAAGTTAGGTTAGATTTGGTTAGGTTAGATTTGGTTAGGTTATTTTTGGTAAGGTTATTTTTGGTTAGGTTAGGTTTGATTAGGTTAGGTTAGGTCAGCCTAACATATCATATTTATTCATTACTAATGTATTGCCAGGAAGCTTTGTGAAGCTTGTGTAGCTTGTGGTAATTAGACAAACCTGTAATTGGGGGGAAAGGGGGGAGGGGGGAACCTCAATATAAGCCTAATTTGTAGCTTCCTGTTCTCCGACACAGTGATTTATTTTACGTCAGGCTTTCAGCACAGCCGCATAAAAATCCCTGGTTATTTATTTATTAATATACGAGAAGGTACACTGGGGGTTAAGAGAGATAATAGGAATAATGATGATTTTACAATCTTGCCCGAAACGCTATGCGTACTAGTGGCTTTAGGTATTGTATGTACTACCTCTATCTATAAATCAAACAGAATGTTTGTACTGTAACTCTGCATCTATGTATATATTTTTCCTAAATAAATTATTATTATTATTGTAAAGCCACTAGCACGCATAGCGTTTCGGGCAAAGATCCCGTACCCAGAAGCTGGGTATCTTTAGGTGCCCTGTGACTACTCTTATGACATTCCCTAACTCTTATGACATTCCCTAACAGTATTGTTAAACTAATAACAATGAACAGTAGTTCAATATTACCGGAATAATCCAACTCATGTGGCCATGTTTTTGTTGTGAAGCTCGGTCGTTCAGTTCGTATACGAGCATACCTTCTTACGAAGGTTAGAGTCTTAAAAATGTCTTACCATTGCTAAGAAATCATAAGATATAATTATTTACAATAATACACTGGTTGTTTTTGTTGATTTAGGGGCGATGACATGAGTAAACTGGTTATGTTGTGTTGATTTAGGGGCAACGAACTGTGGTTATTAGACTATGTTTTGTACAAAAGCAAAAAACAAGATGTAATTCTTTTAATTATAACAATAATAACGACAAAAAGTTAATAATTAATGTACTTGTTAAGCAAAATTCGCAATATTTTAGTTTTCTTTAGGAAAAAAAAATAAAAGACATCTGGAAAAAGATCTGCAGACTATGTCTTACATTTTATTCCGTTATTTACACTAAAAGAACAATTAAACGTACACTATCGCCCGTGCCTGATGCACGAGCACCAGGCACGGGCACCGGGAGCATCCCAGACACTGCCTTAATCGACTGAGATTAAGGCAGTGTTATTTTCATTCCTTTAGAACAAGGAAATCTCATTCTTAAACTGTATAATATGAGCTGCGCAATAATTTTTTGCTGATCTTCAATAAAGAAATTCTGGAGGGCTTGTGCAAGGATTAGGATGAGTTAGCCTAGTTTTTACTGTATATCCGTTTCTGGGTACTCAAGGGTGACACTGGCGGGCAACACGAGAATAAATATTTGTATAAATTCCAATTTCGATCAGATCTACTTGGGGATAGTTTACAAATGTTCGCCATAAAATTTACGTTTTCTCTAATAGCCGAAGAGCTTATTTGAGAAAACAGTATGGCATTGAATCAGCGTGGTAAAACAGTTGTATTATTGACACGACGAGTATAATCGACGTAGTTTTTATATATGTTGCCGGTCGAGCACATCCTTATGTGACGTTTTATACTTATGTTCTTCTAGAACATTCTATTGCGAACACATTGGTACAAAAATGAAATACGTACATCGAAAACTAATGTCAGAACAGTGAGAAGAGTATACACTTTTAAATATGGCCGCTCGATCGCCGATACACTAATTTCATTTGGGGAAATTTATTTTTTCATACGCCGTTTCGCGACAATTATTTATAACTGATATAAATGTTGCAAAAGAAGTTTAGGATTAAGTAACATATTACACATTAAAAAAAATGAATACATTAATACCTAAACAGTTTGTAAATACAGTGATAAATTGTGCCAAACATTACACAATATTATTTACTAAGAAGCGTATGACAACCCAAAACGGCATGATTTCACAGGATTTTTAATAGTTGTCAAAAAACTCTGATTTTAATTATCAAGTATTTGTCACAATGTATTTTATATAATTATGAGGCTTTGGAACGACCAAATTGTTCTGTATTATAAAAGCATAATGCTAAATTTCTATATACATAACAGTAAAATAATGACCACCTACATTTAAAGATAACTAGGAAATAGTAACTGGAAACTTTATTTGAACGAAAATTCAATACCAAATTTCTTAGATGTTTTTCTTAATATAAAGATCAACAGTAACGAATCATATTCATTATGGACAAATTAACAAAAAAAACATAATTTTCATTGAGGACCATGTATTAGAGCATACTTAATCACTTTTATATTAAAAGTATTGTGTTTTTTGAAACATTGGGGTTGTAAACAAACAGAACGGCCTACCCGAAAAGTCGTAACATAAAAAGTTGTACATGTTTGCTAATTTATTATTTGATAAATGATTATTACTAATTTACTACGACTATAAAGGTTTCCCATTAGTTAAATTACTGTAGTGTGACTAAATGCTACTACAAAACATATATAAATCCTGGGAAAGTCACAATGACCAGCGACATTAAAGCATAAAAGACTAAATAGTAACAGGAAACTGTCGGCGAACGAAAAATTCATTTCCAAATTTATTAGATGTTTTCCTAAATATAAAGATCGATGGGCTGGAATTTTCTGGATTATGGCCTAATTAAGGCAAAAATATATGTATTTTTACTTGAAGAACATATATCAGAGCATAGTCAGTGAGTTATAGAATAATAAGAGTGTGGTATTTCATTGTATAACAAGAGATAGTCCATGGAAGCGAAAATAGACGTAGTTTAAGACAAAATAACGTCCAAAAACAGCCGTAGAGTCAAACGGCAACTGTTGACGTTCTTTTTAAGAGGACAGGTTGATCAAAAACCCTACCGACCTTGAAGATTTGGTCTGGGAAGCTTACAAGAGGAAATATCCTTACGATTTTTTCCCGGAGAAGTACACTTCTCACGTTGTTCCTCGCAAATGATTTCTGTGTATTCTATGTTTCCTGTTGTATGCGTGGTTGTTGGGTGCGGATGGGGTGTGTGTGTGAGTGGGTGGGGTGGGATTTGTTTCCTGGTTCCTGCGTGCTCTGGTTTGTGTTGTAGGTTTTCTTTGTATGGCTGGAGGGTGGGTGTGCGGTTCCTCTGCGTTTGTGTGTTTGGTTGTGGATGTCGTGTGCGCTTGTTTATGTCATATTGTGTGCCCTTCAGGCTGTTGGCGTGTTCCAGCCAGGGGTTGTGCTCTTTGTTCTGTTTTGCCATTTTGTTTTGCCTCCCGTTTGTTATGGCAGATCTGTTTCCTTTATTGCTATTATTCTTATTATTGTATGTTTCTCGTTTTGTGTTAGTGCCTCTCTGTCTGTGTTTGAGGTGTTAGTAGGCTTGTTTTGTGTGCATTTTGTTCTGGGGTTTTCCCCTATGTTTGTCTTCCGCTGTGTTTATATTTGTGTTATGTTTGTATATGCATTTTTGTTTTGTGGTCAGCCCTTCTGGCTGGTCTTCTCTTGATTTGCTCCTTTGTCCGTGCACATATGTGTTCTTTGTGCTTTGTACCTTTGTTCTATGTTGTATTTGTTTCTGCTTTTATTGTAACATATATCCATGCTTGCATGTAAAAATAAAAATAATAATAATAAAAAACTGCTATGTTCTGAGTAAATCCCTCAATTGATGGGAAGCAGGATACAGGATTAAGCTTCCCATGAAACTCTATCCCCAATTATATGGAAAGTGTCGTGACGCTGAACCCCGGTTCATTCCGAACACAGCGATTACACAACACATAACACCTTGCCTCAGCAACCGTTACTACCACCGTGTACTCCTACACACACCAGACCCTTGAGGCGTACCACTAGGTTTGTACTGGAACACAATGAATGAACATATGGAAGGTATTTAAAGGCCGTCGGGTTTTGTCATTTAATTACAAGAATAGACTCTGACAAATAATAACATATTAACATACTCTATTAGGTTAATACACTTCCAATACCCATAGACCACTTGACCTCCGCGATCACCACCCACACTCGTAACTTCCGCCTAAGTCCCTAATACGGAATGATTACTACAACGCTCCACACCCGGTTAGTCTTTCATTCAATACTCACATACTGCAGACTTAACTTGGTCACTAAGATCACATCAGGTTCTCGCATAGCTGTCTGCTACACTTCGTTTCTGCCGCAAACGGAAATCCAGAGGACTTCTCAGTTCAACTCCCACAATCAGACTGACTCCAGTCAGACATCTACCTCAACCATTTCACCCCACCTCTCAAGGCAGGTATAATCCGATTAACCTTATCCCTAGAATCGGTAATCTTGTTCCTAGAAGCCTGACGAAGAATAATTCCTCTTTCCAGGAATTATTAATTTGGCTAAACAGCTTCGGTCATAATCCATTGACCTTTCTTAGATATGTGATCCATAGTCTGTCTACTTAACATGTACTTCCAATCATCATTCGTTAAGTGTTGTAGTAATGATTCTCTAGCTAATAATTCCTACTAACTTGTGGATTACAACACCACTCCCCTCCTTAAACACGCATATGTCCCCATATGCATCATTGCAATGGTTCCATTAGTGCAAGGACCTGGAGGATGCACCCACCATATGTGTACAACTAAAAAATCATCCAATAAGTTCATCATACACATGATGAAATAAATTTAAATTTTCCCCGACATGACTCACAACACTTCGCCAACATATACATTATATTCACATCATAGCACAGGTAAAATAGTCTGTAATAATTTTTCCCATCTCCAACAATGCACATATACCTAAACTGCTGACATATAATTACATACAAACATAACCATAAAATTACATGGACCAGAATGCTGGCACTTAAACAGAAATAACACTAGTCATTAATATATACACAACACATATATATCTAAGGTTCTTCATCCTTAGTAACAAGTTAATAATAATTTAACATCTTGCCCTGTACTGTTGACATAAGGGCTTACAATGATCACACAATGTTCCACTGGCCTCCTCCACAATTGGCAGCATCACTTCTCTTGTTTTCGTGCCCCATGGTTGCTAGGTCATAGATCCTCCATGACCCAGACAAAACCCAGGCTGTCCAGCCTGGTGAATGTTGTCAATGTCCCATCGTTGCTCTGAGCTAACTTGATCCTGGCCTCCAGAGCAACGGAGATTCCTACCCCAGGGGTCATGTTCCCTCGGGTCTGTGCTGACGTCTCGT
Source organism: Procambarus clarkii (assembly GCF_040958095.1). Lineage (NCBI taxonomy): Eukaryota > Metazoa > Arthropoda > Malacostraca > Decapoda > Cambaridae > Procambarus > Procambarus clarkii. The sequence continues at coordinate 747,556 of NC_091238.1, read as the reverse complement.
TCCAGGGCACCAATCCTAGAACGCTGTAGATACCTCATAGCTCTCTGGTCATCCTTCCTTGCTGTGCTCACCACAGCTGTAGCACATTACTCTAGGCTCATCTGCCCATAGTGTGTCCACCTGTATTCACACCTTCCCGACCGCTGTTCCTGTAAAATATTCCCTCGGAGCCCCCTGGCTCGATCCCATTATTACATGACACCCCCTCGGCTCCTTACTCTCTCCCCGTATATAGCCTGAGCGCCGCGCAAAACCATTGCAGCTGGCCCTTATCGCTGCTTTGATGTCAGGGGGCGAATTTCGCCTATAACGTCACGTTGGCTTCACTTCCTCCCCCCTTTTTTTCTAGAATTACTGAGTGTAGCCTCATGGCTTCCCTTCTACTCTACCTGAAGCTCTGTGACATGATCCCGGGGGACCTTCTCAAGCCTAACACTCAGTAATGGTGCCGATGAGGTAATATACAGTATATACATGCACATACATTATCACAATAAATACCTCATTAAAATCATTTCACAACGAATGTCACTAGAGCATCATACTGCCACTGGCTCGCCTCTAGCGAGATTCCTGTAACAACTTAAGAAGAAATTAGTATATCTTATATAGTATATTATATAGTATATTACTATATATCTATAGTATATAGATTAGTATATCTTATATTACTAAGAAATTAGTATATCTACTCGGCTCGCCCACTGCAACCACCAACACCTGAAATTTTGAAATTCTACCTTGTAATCTTATTCATAAGACTTACCCACTCCGACATAATTAACGAAAATTTTAATGAGAATAATGAATTTTTATTAGTCTTTTATGAGTTTTGCTAGATATATCGACTTGGCTCGCCTACTGCAGCCACCAACTCCTGCAATTATTCACATTTCATCTTATCCATACGACTTACCCACTCCGACACACCATCACTTCTGGTCATCCCAACCACTGATGACCTCAATATAACGCCACACATCCCTACAACCACTTCCTGCGTCCTAACGCACCGACCTTGCTACGCCGATACTCACCTTACCGACTACTACCTGGCGCCCCTGCTCCACCATATACTCCACAACACCACACTCCATGCCAGGCGTCCAAACGCCACTACACTACACCACCCAGTTGCGTCCCCAACGCTCTCAACACAACACACGGCGTCCCCAACGCCCTCAACACAACACACGGCGTCCCCAACGCCCTCAACACAACACACGGCGTCCCCAACGCCCTCAACACAACACCCGGCGTCCCCAACGCCCTCAACACAACACCCGGCGTCCCCAACGCCCTCAACACAACACACGGCGTCCCCAACGCCCTCAACACAACACACGGCGTCCCCAACGCTCTCAACACAACACACGGCGTCCCCAACGCCCTCAACACAACACACGGCGTACCCAACGCCCTCAACACAACACACAGCGTCCCCAACGCCCTCAACACAATACACGGCGTCCCCAACACACCACACGGCGTCCCCAACGCCATCAACACAACACACACGGCGTCCCAACGCCCTCAACACAACACCCGGCGTCCCCAACGCCCTCAACACAACACACGGCGTCCCCAACGCCCTCAACACAACACACGGCGTCCCCAACGCCCTCAACACAACACACGGCGTCCCCAACGCCCTCAACACAACACACGGCGTCCCCAACGCCCTCAACACAACACCCGGCGTCCCCAACGCCCTCAACACAACACCCGGCGTCCCCAACGCCCTCAACACAACACACGGCGTCCCCAACGCCCTCAACACAACACACGGCGTCCCCAACGCCATCAACACAACACACACGGCGTCCCCAACGCCATCAACACAACACACGGCGTTCCCAACGCCATCAACACAACACACACGGCGTCCCCCAACACCATTACCACCACAGGCATATGCCTTGCGCCAAAGCGCATCAAAACACCACGAAACGTCACCACCAATAAATAACCAGACGCCACACACACTCCCTTTTCTCTCGTAATCCGTTAATTACCTGACCAACACTCGTCAGGCATAATTTCTTGTGTAGTGGCCACCCGCCACACTCTACCACCTGCGTTAACATACTTCAACGCTAATGTCTACAATACACCCGGTGTTACAACAACCAGTAACGCTACACATGCTACACCTTGGCACTACAATCCCAACAATGTCATGCACTATACTACATCCATAATATCAACAGTCAAAACATGCACATTACACTACAGTAAACTAGTCATTACGCTGTCGTCTAATACGCCACTACACATGCATTACACTACTCACTCTCGTCCTTCCGCCAATATACAATCATTCACTACACTTGGCGTCCAAACGCCAGTACACACTGCGTCGCCACCTCTGGACGCCACACACCCCCACCGACGGGACACGCTCTCCGTGTCCCAGGTAACACTCTCCATAATGCTACCTGCACCCACAAAAAAATCTCCATGGACCTCTCCACGGTACACAAGACATCGAACCCCAGACGTCAAATTACGCGTCGCTCGCTATGCCTTGCAGTTCACAATTCACTTCGCCTATTTTCTGTATCGATGTAACGCCTGAAATCGCTCAAATCTTTACGTAATATTTAATAATATTTAAAATATTCGATCTACACTTTACATGATATTTAATTAACTTCAAATTAAGTAGATTTCACGATTGATTTGTCCTTAGCAACGGTTTCTCACTATTACCACCATACCGACGATATAAATCAAGCTCCAAGGTACGGCTCGCTCGGCCCACCCATTGCTTGGCCCGCACATGGCCCACGCTGGCCCACATTCACCCGCGCTAGTTTTACTCGCCCCTCTGTATAATCCGCACTACGAACACTGTATAATCCGCACTACGAACACTGTATAATCCGCACTACGAACACTGCACTTGTTTTGCCTCCCGATGAATCAGTGGTCCAGACTTGCATCTTTGCCGTCTCTTGTTGCAGGAATCTGGAAAGAAAGAAATAAACCCCACATGTGCCCCACAATGGCCTAGTCCCTTTAATTAACTAACACCTCTGACCTGGTCTCACCTGACCCTTCTTTCCTCCGTCTAGTAACCACCATTCTCACCACAACCCGACGTCTACCATTTCCCGAACATTCCCTCACCAACTAAACCAGAAACACACTTCCTTCATCTCGCAAAGTGTTCCAAAACCTGTTTGCGCTGCCACCAAATATGTCGTGACGCTGAACCCCGGTTCATTCCGAACACAGCGATTACACAACACATAACATCTTGCCTCAGCAACCGTTACTACCACCTATACTCCTACACACACCAGACCCTTGAGGCGTACCACTCGGTTTGTACTGGAACACAATGAATGAACATATGGAAGGTATTTAAAGGCCGTCGGGTTTTGTCATTTAATTACAAAGAATAGACTCTGACAAATAAATACATATGAACATACTCTATTAGGTCAATACACTTCCAATACCCATTGACCACTTGACCTCCGCGATCACCACCCACACTCGTAACTTCCGCCTAAGTCCCTAATACGGAATGATTACTACAACGCTCCACACCCGGTTAGTCTTTCATTCAATACTCACATACTGCAGACTTAACTTGGTCACTAAGATCACATTAGGCTCTCGCATAGCTGTCTGCTACACTTCGCTGCTGCCGCAAACGGGGATCCAAAGGACTTCTCAGTTCAACTCCAACAATCAGACTGGCTCCAATCAGCCATCTACCTCAACCATTTCACCCCGCCTCTCAAGGAAGGTATAATCCGATTAACCTTATCCCTAGAAGTAGTAATCTCGTTCCTAGAAGCCTGAAGAAGAATAATTCCTATTTCCAGGAATTATTAATTTGGCTAAACAGCTTCGGTCTTAATCCATTGACCTTTCTTAGATATGTGATCCATAGTCTGTCTGCTTAACATGTACTTCCAATCATCATTCGTTAAGTGTTAAGTGATCCTCTAGCTAATAATTCCTACTAACTTGTGGATTACAACAAACAGCCGTTCTGATGTTAGCCAGCCTCGCATATGCCGCAGACGTTATTCTCTTTATGTGGGCTTCAGGAGACAGGTTTGGTGTGATATCAACTCCTAGATCTTTCTCTCTGTCTGTTTCATTAAGTACTTCATCTCCTATTCTGTATCCTGTGCCTGGCCTCCTGTTTCCACTGCCTAGTTTCATTACTTTGCATTTACTCGGGTTGAACTTGAACCATTTGTTGGACCATTCACTCAGTCTATCCAGGTCATCTTGTAGCCTCCTACTATCATCCTCTGTTTCAATCCTCCTCATAATTTTTGCATCGTCGGCAAACATTGAGAGGAACGAATCTATACCCTCTGGGAGATCATTTACATATACCAGAAACAGTTTAGGTCCAAGGACTGACCCCTGCGGGACTCCACTTGTGACGTCTCGCCAATCTGAGACCTCACCCGTCACACAGACTCGTTGTCTCCTGTTGCTTAGGTATCTTAGGTTGCTCTATCCACCGGAGTACCTTCCCTTTCACTCCAGCCTGCATCTCCAACTTTCGCACTAGCCTCTTGTGTGGCACTAGTATCAAAGGCTTTCTGACAATCCAAAAATATGCAGTCTGCCCACCCTTCTCTTTCTTGCCTTATTTTTGTTGCCTGGTCGTAGAATTCAAGTAACCCTGTGAGGCAGGACCTGTTATGTGTGTGTGTGTGTGTGTGTGTGTGTGTGTGTGTGTGTGTGTGTGTGTGTGTGTGTGTGTGTGTGTGTGTGTGTGTGTGTGTGTGTGTGTGTGTACTCACCTAGTTGTGTTTGCGGGGGTTGAGCTCTGGCTCTTTGGTCCCGCCTCTCAACCGTCAATCAACAGGTGTACAGGTTCCTGAGCCTATTGGGCTCTATCATATCTACACTTGAAACTGTGTATGGAGTCAGCCTCCACCACATCACTTCCTAATGCATTCCATTTGTCAACCACTCTGACACTAAAATAGTTCTTTCTAATATCTCTGTGGCTCATTTGGGCGCTCAGTTTCCACCTGTGTCCCCTAGTTTGTGTGTGTGTGTGTGTGTGTGTGTGTGTGTGTGTGTGTGTGTGTACTCACCTAGTTGTGTCTGCAGGATCGAGCATTGACTCTTGGATCCCGCCTTTCGAGCATCGGTTGTTTACAGCAATGACTCCTGTCCCATTTCCCTATCATACCTGGTTTTAAAATTATGAATAGTATTTGCTTCTACAACCTGTTCCTGAAGTGCATTCCATTTTCTCACTACTCTCACGCTAAAAGAAAACTTCCTAACATCTCTGTGACTCATCTGAGTTTCAAGCTTCCATCCATGTCCCCTCGTTCTGTTACTATTCCGTGTGAACATTTCGTCAATGTCCACTCTGTCAATCTCTCTGAGTATTTTATACGTTCCTATCATGTCCCCCCTCTCCCTTCTTCTTTCTAGTGTCGTAAGGCACAGTTCCCTCAGGCGCTCCTCATACCCCATCCCTCGTAGCTCTGGGACGAGTCTCGTTGCAAACCTCTGAACCTTTTCCAGTTTCATTATATGCTTCTTCAAATGGGTACTCCATGATGAGGCAGCATACTCTAAGACTGGCCTCGCGTAGGCAGTGTAAAGCGCCCTAAATGCCTCCTTACTTAGGTTTCTGAATGATGTTCTAACTTTTGCCAGTGTAGAGTCTGCTGCTGTCGTTATCCTATTTATATGTTCCTCAGGAAATAGATTAGGTGTTACGTCCACACCCAGGTCTCTTTCGCGCGTCGTCACAGGTAGGCTGTTCCCCTTCTTTGTGTACAGTCCCTTTGGTCTCCTATCTCCTAGTCCCATTTCCATAACTTTACATTTGCTGGTGTTGAATTCCAGTAGCCATTTCTCTGACCATCTCTGCAACCTGTTCAGGTCCTCTTGGAGGATCCTGCAATCCTCATCTGTCACAACTCTTCTCATCAACTTTGCGTCATCCGCAAACATCGACATGTAGGACTCTACGCCTGTAAACATGTCGTTAACATATACAAGAAATAGAATTGGTCCCAGCACCGATCCTTGTGGTACTCCACTTGTTACTGTTCGCCAGTCCGACTTCTCGCCCCTTACCGTAACTCTTTGGCTCCTTCCTGTTAGGTAGTTCCTTATCCATGCTAGGACCTTTCTCCCCACCCCCGCCTGCCTCTTGTCGGGGTTCACCTTAAGAGGGTGAGCAACAGTATACAAGATATCCTCTCAACGGTCACACTATTAGCGATGACCGTTACTCTCCGTAGCCCTGCGGGTCTTCATGCAATCCATCCTCGCGGCGCCACTGTACGCCAGGAGAGTACTCCAGTCGATCCCCAACCGGCCTTAGTAGTTAGAGATGAGTGGAAACACAGTTTGCTCTCTCCACTGTGTGCCCGCCCCGACAAAGGGCTCTAATACTATCTGCAAGGTCGCCAACTGGTGTTTCCTGTGTCCAGTAACACGGCAGTGGTTTGGTGAAATTGTGATAACAGTGGTAAGAGCACACTAAATACATCTAATATCAGGCAGGTATGTATCTCTATCACTCTCACCTTTGTAATAGTTAGGTAGCAGCAAGAATTATGGAGGGGTAATACAAACAAGAAGGAATTTTGTATTTTACTTAAAACTCAAGAGATCATATTCATATATCCACAGGCGAACAAGTACAAGCAGGAGTCGCTCTCTCTCTCTCCACATATAATTTGGGCACACACTATATGACAACATGCTCTCCCACTCACGTCAAATGTCAAAATCAGCTGAGCGATTCTCACCGCGCGAATGTTCGTTTATCTGTTTGTCTGGCGTGAGATGCCTGTTTCTTTAAATTCTCAACTATCACTGTATTAACACACAACACGATTACTGCTATAATGGCAATAGAACGCAGATGATTCACTGCACTGATCTTGAGCTCAATCACATATTTCTATATTAATGAACATAATAATTCACTATCATGGCGTAACACACTGTACTTCATATAATGATAACCAATGCTACAAGATATAATACTGGAGTTCTCAGTAATTCCTTTCGTTAGGCGAATATTCAATTGATCACTGCACACATGAGAAACTATTTAACACACAAGCATGTATATATATAGATAAATCATAGATATCAATAATAGTAATAATATCAATACTGGGCACATAGCCTAACACCAATAACTGGTTCACTTTATATATATATATATTCTCTGGCATAAGTTATACCATAAATGTCACATGAAAGAATTCATCAACTAACACAGCAAACTCTTCAATAATAATAACACAGTTGTATCCACACACTGCAAATATCCTGTGAGAGCTTTCTACAGCCCCACTTCTCACAACTGTGTCCTACCGTGACATTGGTGAGCCTTGCTCACGACGTGAAAGATACTCTGACTGAACATATATATTTATATATATTACCTGACTAAAGGGGAATTGGGAGGGAAACTAGAATCACCTACTACCACCTATCCTCCGGTGAGAGTTGAGTTGTAGCTCCTGGTCCAGGCTCTCGCCTCGTGTAGGGAACGCCCCCACACACACACTGTTGTGTCCTCCAGGAACCCAATCAACGTCTCAAAATAAACGCGTCGTCTCCGTGTTCTGTCCTCCGAGGGTCAATGCACGTCTTGTAGGGTTGGAGTCGGTCTCCCGGCCGTCAACTTCTCCTCCCAACTACGGCTGCCAACCTACTTCTCGGCTGTAGTCGTCCGGATTCCCAATTAGTATCTTCTTTTAACTGCTTCCCAGTGGATTGGCCCAGCCGCTACGTCGTCACTGTGAAGCTATCAGACGTCCCAGACGATACTGCCTAAACTTCACCTGCACAGCATCCGACCCTGGAGCACTTGATGCTCAATATTTCGTCAATTCCCTCTTCGGTCCACACATGGAATGAAGGAAGACCTCTCGGCGTACTTGCAGACTAAGGGTGACGCGTAACATCCACGGGATCTGAGTTCAACTGTCAAACTGACAGGATCAACCTTCACACATCTGTCCCCCTTGACGTGTCGTGTCAGACTGATTGCGCCGCCATGGCGCTATGACCGGACCCCCCTGCCTTCGTGACGTCATACTTGCCAAGGGAGATTTTCATTGGCTCCCTGTGCCACATCGCTGTCGGTGACCAATCTGGTGCCACTGACGTCACACAGTTTTGGCGGCAAAACGGAGGGGCCAGCGCCATATTGGCTTCCTAAAGGGCCTATACCACAGGCCAAAACACTTTTCTTTCGCGAATTTCTCGCCAACACGAGAACACTACACTCTCCCACATATATCAAACTGATGCCTGCGACGTAGAGAACGCTCGAGTAAAGCGGACATGACTCTTACAGCAGGCGTGGGAGAAATATAAGGGGGGGAACACCGTCACACTCTCGAGTTTGAACAGCAGTCTCATGTGCGGTACTGTATCAAAGGCTTTTAGGCAGTCTAGAAATATGCAGTCTGCCCAACCATCTCTGTCCTGTCTTATCCTCATTATTTTATCATAGAATTCCAAAAGGTTTGTTAGGCACGATTACCCTGTCCAGAACCCATGTTGATGTTTGTTCACAAACCTAATGTTCTCCAGGTGTGCAACCAGTCGTAGTCTAATTATTCTTTCCAGTATTTTACAGGGGATGCTTGTCAGTGATACAGGTCTATAGTTAAGTGCCTCCTCCCTATCGCCTTTCTTGAAGATCGGCACGACATTTGCCTTCGTCCAGCAGCTGGGCAATTCTCCCGACATAAGTGACTCATTAAAGATCATTGCCAGAGGTACGCTGAGGGCCTGCGTTGCTTCTTTTAGTATCCACGGTGATACTTTGTCTGGTCCAACTGCTTTAGTTGCATCTAGAGTTGTCAACTGTTTCATTACCTCCTCTGCTGTCACCTCTATATCTGATAGTCTTTCATCTAAGGTACCCCCTTCCAACAATGGGAGCTGCTCAGGCTTGGTAGTGAACACTCCATGGAAACTGGCCTTCAGTGCCTCGCAGATTTCCTTGTCACTTTCAGTATATGCCCCCTATGTTTTCCTTAGTCTTGGCACTTTGTCGTTCACCGACATTTTTCTTCTTATATGACTGTGTTGAAACTTAGGTTGTTTTTTCGCTTTGATTGCAATATCGTTCTCATAGACCCTTTCCGATGTTCGTCTTATGTTAATGTAATCGTTCCTAGCTCTGTTGCATCTGATCCTGTTGTCCTCTGTCCTTTGTCTTCTGTACTTCCTCCACTCCCGCCTGCTGGCGATTTTTGCTTCCTGACACTGTCTATTAAACCATGGGTTATATTCCTTCTTATTTTTTCCCTTTACTGTTGGTATAAATCTCTCTTCGGCCTCCTGGAATTTCTGTATGACTAGGTCCATCATATCTTGGACTGTTTTTCCTCTAATTTCTTCCCCCCACCGCACTTCACCCAGATAGTCCCTTATTCTCTTATAGTCCCCTTTCTTGTAGTCAACTCTCCTTTCCCAGATCTCTTGTCCCATGGTCATAAGTTTGAATTCCATCATGTAGTCAAAGACTAGGACACAATGGTCACTGGCCCCTAGAGGTATTTCATGCTCTAAATTCTCAATATCTTCTACGTTTTGGGTGAAAATCAGGTCTAATAGGCTCGGTGCATCTCCTCCTCTTTCCCTTGTGTCTTCCTTCACATGTTGTGTTAGGAAATTCCTGTCTATAACATCTACTAATTTTGCTCCCCACGTTTCGTCCCCTCCATGGGGATTCCTTCGATTCCCTATTTATCTCTCCATGATTTAGGTCCCCCATGATCAGCAGCTTCGCTCTCATTCTGTGGGCTAGTGTTGCTGCCTTCTGCAGTTCATCTATACATGCCTTGTTGTTGTCATCATACTCCTGCCTGGGTCTTCTACTGTTTGGTGAGGGGATTGTAGATTACCAAGATCACAATCTTCCTCCCATCTACTGTCAGAGTTCCATGTATGAAGCTTGTGCACTCATTGGTAACCCGTTTTCCCAGGTCTTCAAACTTCCATTTCCGCTTTATTAGGAGTGCCACTCCCCCTCCCTGTCTCTGTGTCCTCTCTTTTCGTATCACCTGGTACCCTTCAGGAAAGATTGCATCTGAGATCATGTCATTAATTTTAGTTTCCACAATTGCAACTATGTCAGGATCTGCCTCACTCACTCTTTCTTTTATCTCTTCTGCTTTATTAGATACCCCATCAGCATTGGTGTACCAAACCTTGAGATTCTTCATGGAAACTCTTGTACCAGAGTTCTCCCTTTCTCTGGGAGTCTGGGGGGATCTGGGGGTGTCTGGGGGGGGTGACTGGGGGCAGGGGGCACCTGGGGGATCTGGGGGATGACTGGGGGCGGGGAGGATCCGGGGGGTGTCCAGGGGAGATCCGGGGGGTGTCTGGGGGGTCCGGGGGGTGTATGGGGGGTGAAAGAGGTCGGAGGGGTGCTTGGGGGGCTGGGCTTCTAGGTAGGTTAGGTAGGAGGGTCTGGGGTAGGGCCTGGGTAGGTAGGTCTGGAGTAGGAAGGGCATACTGGGTCTGAAGATTAGGGAGGCTGATAGGCATAGAGGGGTTAGGAGATAGCGTAAGGTTGGGAGTCAGATAGAGGTTGAAAGGTTGGGAGGGGGAAGGATAGAGGGGGTGGGAGGTTTCCCCCACCCCCCTCGCAAGCGTGGGGGGGGGGGGTCACATGGAAGGAGAGGGGATGAGGAGGGGTGAGGGTTGGGTAGGTTTTGGGGGTTGAGGGGATGAGGGCTGGGTGGGTTTTTGGGGTTGAGGGGATGAGGTCTGGGTGAGTTTTGGGTGTTGAGGGGACGAGGGCTGGATGGGTTTTGGGGGTTGAGGTGATGAGAGGGTCCTTGGAATGTGGTATGAATTTGACTGCAGTGGGGTCAGAGGGGTCAAGGGAGGTGTTGGGGAGATATGCAGGGGCAGGGAGGGCTGATTTGGGGAGGGAGTGACCTGATAAGCAGGTGTGAGCTGGTTAGCATGGGGTGGATTAGCATTGGGGTGTGTAGCTACGCTCAAATGGGAAGAGTTGTATTGTTGTTTGCTTGCTCTGTGGGCTATCTGCTCCTCCTTCGTCATGAATTTGTCAATATATACGTTGTAGTAATTTACGCTCCCTCTGAGTAAGTGTTTGTGATGCAGTATGTAATCCACTGCCTCTTCGTTAGTGAACTGTACCAGGACAGGTCGCTTACTGTTACAGTTGTATGGACAATGCATCGGTGGACTTGCACCTCATTCCCTGCTATATGGGCTCTCGTATCTCTCAAGATCCCCTGTAGCTCCAAATCCTCAATCTCCATCTTTTCCTGCCTCGATGGTGCCCTGGCTTCAAGCAATCCATGGATTATGATTGTCCACTTTCTCAGTTCAGGGTCATGCTGGTGGCCCCCTCCCTGGCTGACCCCCACCCCTCCCACACCCGCTACTCCACCTACTACTACTCCCCCTTCCCCTGCCAAGCTTCCCTTATTCCTGCCAAATTCATTAGTAAGCCTAGTTATTTCTCTTTGCCATTCTACCCTGCTCTTCCTGATTTCCTCTTGAATACAATCCATAAACTCTTGTTTGAGTCTTTGAACCTCGTCCTGTATCTTATTAAAGACTTCACTTTTAATCCCCTGGATTAGATCATCTATCCAAACATCCCTCTTCTCTACAAATTTTCCAATCATCTTCTCCACAAACCTATCTTCTTCTTCAATCATAATACTGTTGGACCTAGACGCCCTTCCTGACCTAATCATTGCTATAATCCAACCTTACCCACAGGGGTTCCAAGTATCTTACCGTCCTGCTAACACAATTGGTGAGTGAATCTCCAAGCGTCTTCCCACGTGGTATTGGGAAGGTTGCTGCAGTGGGTGAGGTCACGGTCAGAGGTCGGTGAGGTCTGCTCCACACTGCACACTGCCAGAGTACTTCATCAACTATTTTCAATTACGCTACTTATACTGTTTTTCTTCACTGCCTTATGGCTTTGGTCAAAACCCAAGGTTTTTTCATTCACTTGTACTCACTTTTTCACTTCGAAGTTGCCTGATTACCCCTCCCACTCCACTAGTGAACCAGGAGCTCCCAACCCACGTCCACCCAACACGATGGTCACAACACAAGTCGAGTGTGTGTGTGTGTGTGTGTACTCACCTACTTATGCTTGCAGAATCGAGCATTGACTCTTGGATCCCGCCTTTCTAGCCATCGGTTGTTTACAGCAATGACTCCGGTCCCATTGTCCTATCATATCTAGTTTTAAAATTATGAATAGACTTTGCTTCGACAACTTGCTCCTTAACTACATTCCATTTTCCAGTACTGTTAAAAAAATCTATTTTTTCCGTTCTATTACTATTACGTTTGAACATTTCATTTATTTCCACTCTGTCAATTCCCCTGAGTATTTTATACTTTCCTATCATATCCTCCCCTCTCCCTTCTTTTTCTAGTGTTGTAAGGTTCAGTTCCTTCAGGTGCTCTTCATATCCCATCCCTCGTAACTCTGGGAAGAGTCTCGTCGCAAACTTCTGAACCTTTTCCAGTTTCCTTATGTGTTTCTTCAGGTGGGGGCTCCATGATGGCGCGGCATACTCTAAGACTGGTCTCACATAGGCAGTGTAAAGCGCCCTAAATGCCTCGTTACTTAGGTTTCTGAATGATTTTTCTAACTTTTGCTAGTGTAGAGAACGCTGCTGTCGTTATCCTATTTATATGTGCCACAGGAGTTAGATTAGGTGTTACGTCCACGCCCAGATCTCTTTCTCGCGTCGTCACAGGTAGGCAGTTTCCCTTCATTGTGTCCTATCCCTTTGGTCTCCTATCACCTAGTCCCATTTCCATAACTTTACATTTGCTCGTGTTGAACTCCAGTAGCCATTTCTCTGACCCTCTCTGCAACCTGTTCAGGTCCTCTTGGAGGATCCTACAATCCTCAACTGTCACAACTCTTCTCATTAACTTTGCGTCATCCACAAACATCGACATGTAGGATTCTACTTCTGTAAACATGTAGTTAACGTATATTAGAAATAGAATGGGTCCCAGCACCTATCCTTGAGGTACTCCACTCGTTACTGTTCGCCAGTCCGACTTCTTGCCCCGTACCTCTTTGGCTCCTTCCTGTTGGGTAGTTCCTTATCCATGCTAGGACCTTTCCTCCCACCCCCGCCTGCCTCTCGAGTTTGAACAGCAGTCTCATGTGCGGTACTGTATCAAAGGCTTTTTGGCAGTCCAGAAATATGCAGTCTGCCCAACCATCTCTGTCCTGTCTTATCCTCGTTATTTTATCATAGAATTCCAAAAGGTTTGTTAGGCAAGATTTCCCTAAACAGAACCCATGTTGATTGTTCATAAACCTAACGTTCTCGAGGTGTGCAACCAGTCGTAGCCTAATTATTCTCTCAAGTATTTTACAGGGGATGTTTGCCAGTGATACGGGTCTATAGTTAAGTGCCTCCTCCCTATCACCTTTCTTGAAGATCGGTACGACATTTGCCTTCTTCCAGCAACTGGGCAATTCTCCCGACATAAGTGACTCATTAAAGATCATTGCCAGAGGCACGCTGAGAGCCTATGCAACAGTGTTCCCAACAGACACTGTTGCAAGAGTGTGCCCAGCAGACACTGTTGGAAGAGTGTGCCCAGCAGACACTGTTGCAAGAGTGTTCCCAGCAGATACAGTTTCAAGAGTGTGCTCTGCAGACACTGTTTCAATAGTTTGCTCAGCAGACACTGTTGCAAGAGTGTTCCCAGCAGATACAGTTTCAAGAGTGTGCTCTGCAGACACTGTTGGAAGAGTGTGACCAACAGACAGTGTTGCAAGAGTGTGGCCAGCAGACACTGTTGCAAGAGTGTGCCCAGCAGACACTGGGGATGATTATGGTCTCCGAGGACACGCCATGGGATGATTAGGCTCCCCAGCTCCTCGCGAGGAGATGAATATGCTCGTCAGAGGCTCCCCATGGGATTATTATGCTCCCCAGAGACTCCCCATGGGATTATTATGCTCCCCAGAGACTCCCCATGGGATGATTATGCTCTCCAGAGACTCCCCATGGGATGATTATGCTCCCCAGAGACTCCCCATGGGATTATTATGCTCCCCAGAGACTCCCCATGGGATTATTATGCTCCCCAGAGACTCCCCATGGGATTATTATGCTCCCCAGAGACTCCCCATGGGATGATTATGCTCCCCAGAGACTCCCCATGGGATTATTATGCTACCCAGGGACTCCCCATAGGATTATTATGCTCCCCAGAGACTCCCCATGGGATTATTATGCTCCCCAGAGACTCCCCATGGGATTATTATGCTCCCCAGAGACTCCCCATGGGATTATTATGCTCCCCAGAGACTCGCCATGGGATGAATATGCTCCCCAGGAGACTCCCCATGGGATGATTATGCTCCCCAGGAGACTCCCCATGGGATGATTATGCTCCCCAGAGACTCCCCATGGGATGATTATGCTCCCCGGAGACTCCCCATGGGATGATTATGCTCCCCAGAGACTCCCCATGGGATGATTATGCTCCCCAGGAGACTCCCCATGGGATTATTATGCTCCCCAGAGACTCCCCAAGGGATGATTATGCTCCCAGAGACTCGCCATGGGATGATTATGCTCCCCAGAGACTCCCCATGGGATGATTATGCTCCCCAGGAACTCCCCATGGGATGATTATGCTCCCCAGGAGACTCCCCGTGGGATGATTATGCTCCCCAGAGACTCCCCATGGGATGATTATGCTCCCCAGAGACTCCCCATGGGATGATTTTGCTCCCCAGGAGACTCCCCATGGGATTATTATGCTCCCCAGAGACTCCCCATGGGATGATTATGCTCCCCAGGAGACTCCCCATGGGATGATTATGCTCCCCAGAGACTCCCCATGGGATGATTATGCTCCCCAGGGACTCCTCATGGGATGATTATGCTCCCCAGGGACTCCTCATGGGATGATTATGCTCCCCAGAGACTCCCCATGGGATGATTATGCTCCCCAGGAGACTCCCCATGGGATGATTATGCTCCTCAGAGACTCCCCATGGGATGATTATGCTCCCCAGAGACTCCCCATGGGATGATTATGCTCCCCAGAGACTCCCCATGGGATGATTATGCTCCCCAGGAGACTCCCCATGGGATGATTATGCTCCCTAGGAGACTCCCCATGGGATGATTATGCTCCCAGGGACTCCCCATGGGATGATTATGCTCCCCAGAGACTCCCCATGGGATGATTATGCTCCCCAGGGACTCACCCAAGGATGATAGTAGTAGGGATGCCGCATCAGCAGTAACTGTTCGTTTTTCGAGCTCGGTTACCGCTGATGAGTCTGGCATTGCATGTAAAATTTGTTAGAGTTCTATTGGTCCCTAAGCCACAGAGGGTTCTAGGTAAAACTTGTCTGAGATCTGCTTACTGCTACGTCTACGGTCGTACTGCTAAGCCACGAGGGAGGGGGGGGGGTCGGTTCCGAGTAAATTTTTTCAAAGATTTACTTACTGCTAAGCCGCCATTCGTTTCAGATTAAAATTTTTGACCGTTTTACAGTTTAAGACCGAAATTTTTCTGAGACCATTTTCTGGGAATATGTTTATAGAAGTTTTGTTAAGGAAAATAGACCCCTTAGCAGTAACGTTTTGTTTTTTGTCCATTTACTACTGTTTCACTCGTTTTAGACCGAAAATGTTCAGAGATCAATTTAAGAGTTTAAGACCGAAATATGTCAGTCCAGTTTAGGACCAAAATTGTTCAGAGTTTTAATCGTCGCTGCATTCTTAAAGAGTTTTTATAGAAGAAATTCATATATTGTCAAAGTCCAGTTTAAGACCAAAATTTGTCGAAGACCAGTTTATGACCCCAATACAAAGTTTTACTTATACCTGCATTCTTATTAGAGTTCTTATTGAAAAAATAAACTACAGACTTGAACAAATATTTTTAAAAAGTTCATCAGATATTAGCTCTTGGGCCTGGTTCTTTATGTTTATAAGTGTAGTTTCGCTACTAATAGACCAGTTTAAAACAAAAAAGAAAAAACAGTACCAAGTTTTAGCTCCTATATTCAGCCATGGATTATTTGTACAACTTCGTTAGTATCAGTCCAACGCCTCTAAAGTTTAACACCCACTGTATTTGAGATGTGGTAAAAAATAAAAAATAAAATTATTGAGTTTAGCTTCTTTTCCCCACCTTATGCCCCTCTTGTATCTTCGTTAATACCTAATCAATTCCCCTGAGATTTAAACCCGGTATATTTCAGACTCAGTAAGTCAGATCAAGTCACTTACTGAGTCCTAGCTCTTGTCCTCTTCCTTACTTCACTCTCACAACTCCGCTATTAACCAATCATTTTCCACGATATTTAAAACAGTCATATTTCGAATATAGTAAGAAAAGAAAATAGAGTTACCAAGTTGAAGCTCCCATCCTCCACCTTTCTTCATTCGCACTACTCCGCTATTATCTGATTAATTTCCTTGAAATTTAAAATAGTCATACTTCTGATGGAGCTAGTAAAGAAAATATTGTTAGCCAGTACTAGCTTCTGTCCTCCGCCTTATTGTGCTCATGTAACTCCACTATTAACTGATCAATTTCCTCGAGATTTAAAACACAGTTATTTCAGCCGCAGTAAATAAGATCAAGGATATTACTGAGTTTCAGCTTACGTTCTCTGCCTTAGATCATTCGTACAACTTTGCTACTGTCAGTTCAATCTCCCCTCAAAATATAAAACATGCGTAACTCACACTTAGTAAGAAAGAAAACAGTGTTACCGAGTTTCAGCCCTTGTCCTCCACCTTAGTTCAACGTTCATCAGACGTAATTATTCCAGAACATCAGACCCGCTCCCTCCCTATCACCTTATCAAAGTAAACATTTCCTCTCTTTCGATACGCTTGTTTACTCAGCTATGTAAATAATCACTTTTCGGGTAATAAACACACGGCCAGAACACACCTTATCTCCCTCACTCCTTACCTTTCCCCATCCCTTATCTCCCTCACCCCTTACCTTTCCCCCTCCCTTATCTCCCCCCTCCCCACACCCGTATCTTTCCCTCTCTCACCCCTACTCCCCCGCATCTCGTCCATTCCCCAACTTCTCCTTCCCCAACTCCACCCAAGAATCCTAAGAAAAAAATTCTAAACCATTATGAACAAGTGTTTGTTCCGCCTTTCCTGTTTCTGCAAAATTTTTCAACAAATTCATTGGTACCCGTTCCTAAGGTGCTTTAGTCGCTGGATACACATAAATAAGGTTTGGTCCCACGACATGTCCCTTGTGCTGTATGCAGGTTAAACATCTATCAACAAAATGAACAATCTCTTTAGCCATTTTGAGCCAAAAATACTTCAATCGACATCACTGGAGTGTGTGATCCTTTCCTGGATATGCACTTGCAGGAGCATCATGGATAATCTTTAACACAACTGGTACTAATACTGCTGGAATGACTAACTGACAACACTTCCTCCAGGGTGTCCCTTGCTTTACTACTCTACACAGTAAATTGTCTAACATCACTAACTCTTTCAATGGTACTGGAAGTTTGTGAATCAGATGAGTGTTTTGCTTTTTGTCAAAAACTTCATGATAGGTGCCCATGTGGGGTCTTGTCACTGTTCTGTCTCGACTACTGCAGTATCAAATGATGGATAATCTACCTGAATTACAGCTACGTTTTGAGAAAACGCATCAGCTACAACATTTGTTTTCCTGGAATATAACGAAATGTGGGGTTGAATTCTTGAATTGTGAGCAAATATCTAGCAAACTTTCTAACTGGATTCTTATTCTTGAACAAATAAATTAATGGTTGATGATTTGTAAGTACATGGACAGGATTTTTATAGAATGTATCCATGAAATGTTTAAGAGCCCATACAACTGCTCAAGCTTCACGTTCTGTTGCACTATAATTTTTCTTCTCTTTAGATAATGTACAGCTAGAATAAGCTATTGCATGATCTCTGTGTCCCTCAGCTTGAAGTAATGCAGCATCATCAACCCAAGCCTTCATCACTTGCATTTATGACTAACGTGAAAGGTTTAGAAAAATCTGGGTACCTGAGGACAGGTGAAGAGATCAGTGCTGCTTCGAGTTTATTGAATTACTGCTCTTGAACTTCTTCTCAAACAAAGGATTCATCATTTATTTGTAACTTGTAAAGTGGGGCGGCTATGATAGAGAAACCAGCAATAAAATGAACGATAAAATCCCACAAAACCCATAAACTGTCTTAAGGCTTCTGCATTCTGTGGCATTTTCGATTCATTCAAAGTGATTCCTGAGAGGGGTGACTGTATGACCTATGAAGATAATCATCTCCTATAAAAATGAACTCTTTGAGAGATTTAATCTTTAAGTTTGCTTCCACTAGGTTTACAAGAACTTTCTTTAAGTTCTGGAAATGAGTTGGAACATCTTGTGACATTATTATGAGATCATCAAGGTACACTAGAAGAGTACTACTTGGTACTAAAAACCCTGACTTGTGCCTTGGAGAGGCTGCAGGATCCAGTAAGTTCAGTAGAACTTTGGTTTCAAATCCTTTTGACCATGTCGTAGCTCAGTCGATTAATGCAGTGTTTGGGATGCTCTCGGACGCAGGTTCGAATCCTCGTCATGGCCCTTGTGGATTTGTTCATGTAATGTAAGTAACACTTAAATTGATCACATGCTAAGGTAACATTCAAATCATAATTCTGAAAGAACAACTTCCTATTAAGGTCAGGGAAGGAATCAAAATGCTCTCTGGCCAATTCTTTAACTGCTGGAAACCAATTATTTCTTACTGCACTGAATTCCAACCAACTCCAATATTTAACAAGTCACTGAGAGTTTAATAAATAAGATTTGTGATTATTTCCTTGATAAATTACCATTAACGCATAGCACGGTAGGGATTAGCTACCAGTTACTTAAATCAGATGTGCAGGATATGCAAATCAACAGTAGCCAGTAGGAAAACAGTGTCAGAGCGTGTTGAGAAAAGCATTGAGTCGCGGCGTGGTGTTTGTTTACTCTTGGAAACGACAGCAGCGCGCGTAGCGGGAGCATTACGAATCTTGGGCTGACGTTACTGGGGTGGTGTTACACAACTAGTGTTTGCTTTGTGGGGGTCAATATTTACGGTCTTGGAGTTTCTGTCTGTGAGGTTAGGAAAGGCCCGGCCCCCAGGGAAAACAATTCCCAGAAAAGTATTAATTACTATATCTGCAATTTAGAGAGATTAATCATCCCACTCCAACAAGGATGATGGAAACTCCTATATATCAACCTTAACATATAATTCATTTCTTAACCCTAATCATCCTCAAATACAATTATTTTGTTATCACCTCAATCTTATGTTAATTCCCTGAATCCACATAGACAGGAGACGAGGGTTACAAACAACTAGATGTAAGACTAAGTTCCTTAAGGGACACAACACACACTGGGTAACTTAAAACAGAAACACGTGGTCACCCTAAGACCACCACTTGGTCACCCAGAGGTAACACTTGGGGTTCAAAACACTGACTTAGAGGACCTAAACAAATACCCTAAGGACACATTATGGCACACCCCCTATATGGCACGGTAATACTAAACAATGGTACTTAACACGGTATTGAAAGGATTAGGAGAGAGGAGGAGGAACGAGAGGGAGAGTGTACACAACGCCAGTCCAGACCCACAACCAGCCAGCACCGAGCCCCTGAACAGAAGAGCTCTCATACTACATGTGGCCGCTGCCTGAAGTAAAGAACTCATCGTACAGTAACAATTACTAGTCTTCCAATACAACACTTAACTTGCTACTAATCAGTTCTAAGTATAACTAACATCTAGCGTTAGAGTATACTAATATTCAATTAACACAGAGTATACCAGCTCTGTGAGCAACAAGGTTATTCCTACGTCTGGCAGGGAAGTGGAATCATCAACCAAGTAGAGCACTTAACGACTTGAGAAACATAGTATAATACTTAGCTAAATTCCCTCCTACATTACCCAACCGATCAATTAATGTTCTATATTTTGCTTAATCAATTACCCACACATAATCCCCAACAGTCAGGGCCAATCACTACAAATACATGAGAGCAAAAGGTCCCTGTTAAAATGTAAATAGAACCCTACTGAGCCTGGTTTCTTGGCAGATGCAATTGGTGGTGGTGGTGGTGGTGGCAATGGTGGCGGTGGTCATGGTGGTGGTAGTGGCGGTGGTGGTGGTGGTGGTGGTGGTGGCGATGGTGGTGGTGGCAAAGGTGGCGGTGGTGGTGGTGGTGGCGGTGGCGGTGGTGATGGTGGTGGTGGTGGTGGCGGTGGTGGTGGTGGCGGTGGCGGTGGTGGTGGTGGTGGTGGGGGTGGCAGTGGTGGCGGTGGTGGTAGTGGCAGTGGCGGTGGTGGTGGTGGCGATGGTGGTGGTGGCGGTGGTGGTGGCAGGGGCGGTGGTGGTGGTGGTGATGGCGGTGGCGGCGGTGGTGGTGGTGGTGATGGCGGTGGTCATGGTGGTGGCGGCGGTGATGGTGGTGGTCGTGGTGGTCGTGGTGGTGGTGGTGGTGGTGGTGGTGGCGGTGGCGGTGGTGATGGTGGTGGTGGCGGTGGTGGTGGTGGTGGCGGTGGCGGTGGTGGTGGTGGTGGTGGGGGTGGCAGTGGTGGCGGTGGTGGTAGTGGCAGTGGCGGTGGTGGTGGTGGCGATGGTGGTGGTGGCGGTGGTGGTGGCAGGGGCGGTGGTGGTGGTGGTGATGGCGGTGGCGGCGGTGGTGGTGGTGGTGATGGCGGTGGTCATGGTGGTGGCGGCGGTGATGGTGGTGGTCGTGGTGGTGGTGGTGGTGGTGGTGGTGGTGGTGGTGGTGGCGGTGGTCGTTGTGGTGGTGGTGGTTGCGGCGGTGGTGGTGGTGGTTGCGGCGGCGGTGGTGGTGGTGGTGGTGGTGGTGGTGGTGGTGGTGGTGGTGGCGGTGGTGGTGGTGGTCGTGGTGGTGGTGATGGCGGTGGTCATGGTGGTGGCGGTGGTGATGGTGGTGGTCGTGGTGGTGGTGGTGGTGGTGGCGGTGGTGGTGGTGGTGGTTGCGGCGGTGGTGGTGGTGGTGGTGGTGGTGGTGGTGGTGGTGGTGGTTGTGGGAATCGGCCTGTGAGATTTATATTTATTTAATTTATATGAATTTATATAGAATTTATATTTACATTAATTTATATCTTTCGATAGCAATTGGTAAGATGTTAAGAGGACTATATTTCTGCAATAATCTCACAAATCGATCCTTACACATTAGGGGGGGGGGGTTATATTAAATTTATATATATGCAGCCAATCAAACTACAGTATTAACTACATATATTAGTAAATGAAAATTGGAGGTGCCTTATCTTATTGTACAGCAGGCTTAGTCCACCAGATATAACTGGGATGTAGACACCAAATTATCCTCGTATGAGGCTAGTTTCCATCACCCAAGAAACTGTTGTATCAAGCCTTGCTTCCTCTTCTTGTCCTGTCAAAGGCCACTAGCTATGAAGCCGGAATCCTAATATATGACAGCTATATCAGAGAAAACATTGTATATTAAATAATAAGGACCAATGCTTAATTATCCTTTATTAAGAGGCTGTTCGCATCCTAACCGGTTCGCCCTCATCTAACTAACATTAACTGGCCAAAAATGTTTAGATAAACGGGTTTCGGTACGACACTTCCCTTGCTTATGTTGACAGCGTGTTGATGATGGTAGAACACTTTGATCTCCATAATACTTCGTCTAAGAGAAATTATAGGAGCTGAATTTGCTCCCGTGCGCCTCTGGTCTTAACAAACAATGGCTGCCCTTCCACCACTGACGCCTGGCTCACTTTGTCTAGATGTCAATAAGTGATAGAAGGGTCACATTTACTCTATTTTGATACTGATAATTAAGTTAATTAAAATAAGATGTTTTTATGATGATAAAAGTCCGAAGACTAATGTATTTAAGAATAATTCCCAACAGAATAGTTGGTGAATTTATAATAGTATGTGGCAATGATATCCCGTTTTCTATTGACGGAAAACTCCACTACAAGCTATATTTTCTATGGGTAATTTGTACACAATGGCAGCAATATTATCTGCCTGTTGAATATAATATTATTAAATAGTGTTGGTTTTCCAACAGTGGTGGTGGCGGCGGTGGTGGTGGTGGTGGTGGTGGTAATGGCGGTGGTGGTGGTGGCAGCGGTGGTGGTGGCAATGGTGGTAGTGGTGGTGGTTGTGGCGGTGGTGGTAGAGGCATTGGCGGCGGTGGTGGTAGCGGTGATGGTGGTTGTGGTGGCGGTGGTGGTGGTGGCGGTGGTGGCGGTGGTGGTGGTGGCAGTGGTGGTGGTGGTGGCGGTGGTAGAGGCGTTGGCAGTGGTGGTGGTGGTGTAGGTGGTGGTGGTGGTGGCAGGGGTGGTGGTGGTGGTGGTGATGGTGGTAGCGGTGATGGTGGTGGTGGTGGTGGTGGTGGTGGTGGTGGTGGTGGTGGTGGTGGTGGCAGTGGTGGTGGTGGTGGCAGGGGTGGTGGTGGCGGCGGTTGTGGTAGTGGTGGTAGTGGAGGTGGTGGCTGTTGGCGGTGTGAGTTTCTGGTGAGGAAAACAATTCTCATCCCCAAGATGCTACCAGTGGTTCTACTCTTTTTCTTGTTGGTTGGAGACATAGTAAGCTCTTACTTGGGAGTCTAACGAATACACTTAGATTCCTTCTAGATATCTTTATTGGGTGAGGTAATACAAGACCAGCCCAACTGAGGTCTTACCTGCACTGGTCCTGGCTATACACTGCTGGATCTCACTTCAGGAGGCGCCAATGCGGCTCTGTAGGCAGAGCCGCATTGAGACGTCAGAGGCTTAATGCCTTGTGATTGGCTAGCACTCCAACTATCTACTATTTGAAGGTTGACACATTGGTGGCTCTCAGGGAGGCCAACAGTGATGGCTCTCAGGGAGGCCAATAGTGGAGGCTCTCAGTGAGGCCAACAGTGGTGGCTCTCAGGGAGGCCAACAGTGGTGGCTCTCAGTGAGGCCAACAGTGGTGGCTCTCAGGGAGGCCAACAGTCGTGGCTCTCAGTGAGGCCAACAGTGGAGGCTCTCAGTGAGGCCAACAGTGGTGGCTCTCAGTGAGGCCAACAGTGGAGGCTCTCAGGGAGGCCAACAGTGGAGGCTCTCAGGGAGGCCAACAGTGGTGGCTCTCAGTGAGGCCAACAGTGGAGGCTCTCAGTGAGGCCAACAGTGGTGGCTCTCAGTGAGGCCAACAGTGGAGGCTCTCAGGGAGGCCAACAGTGGTGGCTCTCAGTGAGGCCAACAGTGGAGGCTCTCAGTGAGGCTAACAGTGGAGGCTCTCAGTTAGGCCAACAGTGGTGGCTCTCAGGGAGGCTCTCAGGGAGGTCAACAGTGGTGGCTCTCAGTGAGGCCAACAGTGGAGGCTCTCAGTGAGGCCAACAGTGAGGCCAACAGTGGAGGCTCTCAGTGAGGCCAACAGTGGTGGCTCTCAGGGAGGCTCTCAGGGAGGCCAACAGTGGAGGCTCTCAGGGAGGCCAACAGTGGTGGCTCTCAGGGAGGCCAATAGTGGTGGCTCTCAGGGAGGCCAACAGTGGTGGCTCTCAGAGAGGCCAACAGTGGAAGCTCTCGGCGAGGCCAACAGTGGTGGCTCTCAGGGAAGACAACAGTGGAGGCTCTCAGGGAGGCCAACAGTGGAGGCTCTCAGGGAGGCCAACAGTGGTGGCTCTCAGGGAGGCCAACAGTGGAGGCTCTCAGCGAGGCCAACAGTGGTGGCTCTCAGGGAGGCCAACAGTGGAGGCTCTCAGGGAGGCCAACAGTGGAGGCTCTCAGGGAGGCTAACAGTGGTGGCTCTCAGGGAGGCTCTCAGGGAGGTCAACAGTGGTGGCTCTCAGTGAGGCCAACAGTGGTGGCTCTCAGTGAGGCCAACAGTGGTGGCTCTCAGCGAGGCCAACAGTGGTGGCTCTCAGGGAGGCCAACAGTGGAGGCTCTCAGGGAGGCCAACAGTGGAGGCTCTCAGGGAGGCCAACAGTGGTGGCTCTCAGGGAGGCCAACAATGGTGGCTCTCATGGAGGCCAACAGTGGAGGCTCTCAGGGAGGCCAACAGTGGAGGCTCTCAGGGAGGCCAACAGTGGAGGCTCTCAGGGAGGCCAACAGTGGTGGCTCTCAGGGAGGCCAACAGTGGTGGCTCTCAGGGAGGCCAACAGTGGAGGCTCTCAGGGAGGCCAACAGTGGAGGCTCTCAGGGAGGCCAACAGTGGAGGCTCTCAGGGAGGCCAACAGTGGTGGCTCTCAGGGAGGCCAACAGTGGTGGCTCTCAGTGAGGCCAACAGTGGTGGCTCTCAGGGAGGCCAACAGTGGTAGCTCTCAGGGAGGCCAACAGTGGTGGCTCTCAGGGAGGCCAACAGTGGAGGCTCTCAGGGAGGCCAACAGTGGTGGCTCTCAGGGTGGCCAACAGTGGTAGCTCTCAGGGAGGCCAAGAGTGGTGGCTCTCAGTGAGGCCAACAGTGGTGGCTCTCAGGGAGGCCAAGAGTGGTGGCTCTCAGTGAGGCCAACAGTGGTGGCTCTCAGGGAGGCCAACAGTGGAGGCTCTCAGGAAGGCCAACAGTGGTGGCTCTCAGCCACCACTGTTGGTGGCACAGAAGACACCTTGGAGGTCGTGGAGGCTGAGGGACTTGTTGCTCTCCTCCGGCTGCTGCTACTGCCGGCTCTCCCAGTCCGGCCCCAGCAGGCTCTCCGTCTCCACCTGAGGGAACCAACACACTTCAATGTTTACATCTTGGTGGCTCAAGGACCATAAACACTGTAGTCAGTAGTGGGAGTGTAACATTGTGTTCAGTAGTGTGGGTGTAATTTTGTATTCAGTAGTGGGAGTGTAACATTGTATTCAGTAGTGGGGGCGTATCATTGTATTCAGTAGTGGGAGTGTTACATTGTATTCAGTAGTGGGAGTGTAACATTGTATTCAGTAGTGCGGGTGTAATATTGTATTCAGTAGTGGGAGTGTAACATTGTATTCAGTAGTGGGAGTGTAACATTGTATTCAGTAGTGTGGTCGTAATATTGTATTCAGTAGTGGGAGTGTAACATTGTATTCAGTAGTGTGGGTGTAATATTGTATTCAGTAGTGGGAGTGTAACATTGTATTCAGTAGTGTGGGTGTAATATTGTATTCAGTAGTGGGGGTGTAATATTGTATTCAGTAGTGGGAGTGTAACATTGTATTCAGTAGTTGGGGTGTAATATTGTATTCAGTAGTGGGAGTGTAACATTGTATTCAGTATTTGGGGTGAAACATTGTATTCAGTAGTGGGAGTGTAACACTGTAGTCAGTAGTGGGAGTGTTACATTGTATTCAGTAGTGGGAGTGTAACTTTGTATTCAGTAGTGGGGGTGTAACATTGTATTCAGTAGTGTGGGTGTAATATTGTATTCAGTAGTGGGAGTGTAACATTGTATTCAGTAGTGGGAGTGTAACATTCTATTCAGTAGTGTGGGTGTAATATTGTATTCAGTAGTGGGAGTGTAACATTGTACATTGACGCCTGGCTCACTTTGTCTAGATGTCAATAAGTGATAGAAGGGTCACATTTACTCTATTTTGATACTGATAATTAAGTTAATTAAAATAAGATGTTTTTATGATGATAAAAGTCCGAAGACTAATGTATTTAAGAATAATTCCCAACAGAATAGTTGGTGAATTTATAATAGTATGTGGCAATGATATCCCGTTTTCTATTGACGGAAAACTCCACTACAAGCTATATTTTCTATGGGTAATTTGTACACAATGGCAGCAATATTATCTGCCTGTTGAATATAATATTATTAAATAGTGTTGGTTTTCCAACAGTGGTGGTGGCGGCGGTGGTGGTGGTGGTGGTGGTGGTAATGGCGGTGGTGGTGGTGGCAGCGGTGGTGGTGGTGGTGGCAATGGTGGTAGTGGTGGTGGTTGTGGCGGTGGTGGTAGAGGCATTGGCGGCGGTGGTGGTAGCGGTGATGGTGGTTGTGGTGGCGGTGGTAGTGGTGGCGGTGGTGGCGGTGGTGGTGGTGGCAGTGGTGGTGGTGGTGGCGGTGGTAGAGGCGTTGGCAGTGGTGGTGGTGGTGTAGGTGGTGGTGGTGGTGGCAGGGGTGGTGGTGGTGGTGGTGATGGTGGTAGCGGTGATGGTGGTGGTGGTGGTGGTGGTGGTGGTGGTGGTGGTGGTGGTGGTGGTGGTGGCAGTGGTGGTGGTGGTGGTGGTGGCAGGGGTGGTGGTGGCGGCGGTTGTGGTAGTGGTGGTAGTGGAGGTGGTGGCTGTTGGCGGTGTGAGTTTCTGGTGAGGAAAACAATTCTCATCCCCAAGATGCTACCAGTGGTTCTACTCTTTTTCTTGTTGGTTGGAGACATAGTAAGCTCTTACTTGGGAGTCTAACGAATACACTTAGATTCCTTCTAGATATCTTTATTGGGTGGGGTAAGACAAGACCAGCCCAACTGAGGTCCTACCTGCACTGGTCCTGGCTATACACTGCTGGATCTCACTTCAGGAGGCGCCAATGCGGCTCTGTAGGCAGAGCCGCATTGAGACGTCAGAGGCTTAATGCCTTGTGATTGGCTAGCACTCCAACTATCTACTATTTGAAGGTTGACACATTGGTGGCTCTCAGGGAGGCCAACAGTGATGGCTCTCAGGGAGGCCAATAGTGGAGGCTCTCAGTGAGGCCAACAGTGGTGGCTCTCAGGGAGGCCAACAGTGGTGGCTCTCAGTGAGGCCAACAGTGGTGGCTCTCAGGGAGGCCAACAGTCGTGGCTCTCAGTGAGGCCAACAGTGGAGGCTCTCAGTGAGGCCAACAGTGGTGGCTCTCAGTGAGGCCAACAGTGGAGGCTCTCAGGGAGGCCAACAGTGGAGGCTCTCAGGGAGGCCAACAGTGGTGGCTCTCAGTGAGGCCAACAGTGGAGGCTCTCAGTGAGGCCAACAGTGGTGGCTCTCAGTGAGGCCAACAGTGGAGGCTCTCAGGGAGGCCAACAGTGGTGGCTCTCAGTGAGGCCAACAGTGGAGGCTCTCAGTGAGGCTAACAGTGGAGGCTCTCAGTTAGGCCAACAGTGGTGGCTCTCAGGGAGGCTCTCAGGGAGGTCAACAGTGGTGGCTCTCAGTGAGGCCAACAGTGGAGGCTCTCAGTGAGGCCAACAGTGAGGCCAACAGTGGAGGCTCTCAGTGAGGCCAACAGTGGTGGCTCTCAGGGAGGCTCTCAGGGAGGCCAACAGTGGAGGCTCTCAGGGAGGCCAACAGTGGTGGCTCTCAGGGAGGCCAATAGTGGTGGCTCTCAGGGAGGCCAACAGTGGTGGCTCTCAGAGAGGCCAACAGTGGAAGCTCTCGGCGAGGCCAACAGTGGTGGCTCTCAGGGAAGACAACAGTGGAGGCTCTCAGGGAGGCCAACAGTGGAGGCTCTCAGGGAGGCCAACAGTGGTGGCTCTCAGGGAGGCCAACAGTGGAGGCTCTCAGCGAGGCCAACAGTGGTGGCTCTCAGGGAGGCCAACAGTGGAGGCTCTCAGGGAGGCCAACAGTGGAGGCTCTCAGGGAGGCTAACAGTGGTGGCTCTCAGGGAGGCTCTCAGGGAGGTCAACAGTGGTGGCTCTCAGTGAGGCCAACAGTGGTGGCTCTCAGTGAGGCCAACAGTGGTGGCTCTCAGCGAGGCCAACAGTGGTGGCTCTCAGGGAGGCCAACAGTGGAGGCTCTCAGGGAGGCCAACAGTGGAGGCTCTCAGGGAGGCCAACAGTGGTGGCTCTCAGGGAGGCCAACAATGGTGGCTCTCATGGAGGCCAACAGTGGAGGCTCTCAGGGAGGCCAACAGTGGAGGCTCTCAGGGAGGCCAACAGTGGAGGCTCTCAGGGAGGCCAACAGTGGTGGCTCTCAGGGAGGCCAACAGTGGTGGCTCTCAGGGAGGCCAACAGTGGAGGCTCTCAGGGAGGCCAACAGTGGAGGCTCTCAGGGAGGCCAACAGTGGAGGCTCTCAGGGAGGCCAACAGTGGTGGCTCTCAGGGAGGCCAACAGTGGTGGCTCTCAGTGAGGCCAACAGTGGTGGCTCTCAGGGAGGCCAACAGTGGTAGCTCTCAGGGAGGCCAACAGTGGTGGCTCTCAGGGAGGCCAACAGTGGAGGCTCTCAGGGAGGCCAACAGTGGTGGCTCTCAGGGTGGCCAACAGTGGTAGCTCTCAGGGAGGCCAAGAGTGGTGGCTCTCAGTGAGGCCAACAGTGGTGGCTCTCAGGGAGGCCAAGAGTGGTGGCTCTCAGTGAGGCCAACAGTGGTGGCTCTCAGGGAGGCCAACAGTGGAGGCTCTCAGGAAGGCCAACAGTGGTGGCTCTCAGCGAGGCCAAGAGTGGTGGCTCTCAGTGAGGCCAACAGTGGTGGCTCTCAGGGAGGCCAAGAGTGGTGGCTCTCAGTGAGGCCAACAGTGGTGGCTCTCAGGGAGGCCAACAGTGGTGGCTCTCAGGGAGGCCAACAGTGGTGGCTCTCAGGGAGGCCAACAGTACTGGCTCTCAGGGAGGCCAACAGTGGTGGCTCTCAGCGAGGCCAACAGTGGTGGCTCTCAGGCAGGCCAACAGTGGTGGCTCTCAGCGAGGCCAACAGTGGTGGCTCTCTGCGAGGCCAACAGTGGTGGCTCTCAGCGAGGCCAACAGTAGTGGGTGAGCCACTCCAAGAGGAAGACGAGAGCAGAGAGGAGCCAGGAGAGGAGGAGGATACAGAAGACACCTTGGAGGTCGTGGAGGCTGAGGGACTTGTTGCTCTCCTTCGGCTGCTGCTACTGCCGGCTCTCCCAGTCCGGCCCCAGCAGGCTCTCCGTCTCCACCTGAGGGAACCAACACACTTCAATGTTTACATCTTGGTGGCTCAAGGACCATAAACACTGTAGTCAGTAGTGGGAGTGTAACATTGTGTTCAGTAGTGTGGGTGTAATTTTGTATTCAGTAGTGGGAGTGTAACATTGTATTCAGTAGTGGGGGCGTATCATTGTATTCAGTAGTGGGAGTGTTACATTGTATTCAGTAGTGGGAGTGTAACATTGTATTCAGTAGTGCGGGTGTAATATTGTATTCAGTAGTGGGAGTGTAACATTGTATTCAGTAGTGGGAGTGTAACATTGTATTCAGTAGTGTGGTCGTAATATTGTATTCAGTAGTGGGAGTGTAACATTGTATTCAGTAGTGTGGGTGTAATATTGTATTCAGTAGTGGGAGTGTAACATTGTATTCAGTAGTGTGGGTGTAATATTGTATTCAGTAGTGGGGGTGTAATATTGTATTCAGTAGTGGGAGTGTAACATTGTATTCAGTAGTTGGGGTGTAATATTGTATTCAGTAGTGGGAGTGTAACATTGTATTCAGTATTTGGGGTGAAACATTGTATTCAGTAGTGGGAGTGTAACACTGTAGTCAGTAGTGGGAGTGTTACATTGTATTCAGTAGTGGGAGTGTAACTTTGTATTCAGTAGTGGGGGTGTAACATTGTATTCAGTAGTGTGGGTGTAATATTGTATTCAGTAGTGGGAGTGTAACATTGTATTCAGTAGTGGGAGTGTAACATTCTATTCAGTAGTGTGGGTGTAATATTGTATTCAGTAGTGGGAGTGTAACATTGTATTCAGTAGTGGGAGTGTAACATTGTATTCAGTAGTGGGAGTGTAACATTTTATTCAGTAGTGGGAGTGTAACATTGTATTCAGTAGTGGGAGTGTAACATTGTATTCACAAGTGGGAGTGTAACATTGTATTCAGTAGTGGGAGTGTAACATTGTATTCAGTAGTGGGAGTGTAACATTGTATTCAGTAGTGGGAGTGTAACATTGTATTCAGTAGTGGGAGTGTAACATTGTATTCAGTAGTGGGAGTGTAACATTGTATTCAGTAGTGGGAGTGTTACATTGTATTAAGTAGTGGGAGTGTAACATTGTATTCAGTAGTGGGAGTGTAACATTGTATTCAGTAGTGGGAGTGTTACATTGTATTAAGTAGTGGGAGTATAAAGGCGCAAAAGAGAGTATAGTTTTACTTATTTCGATAATACTACACATAGAGAATTGTCTAACTATAAATGCATGGACTGTAGAGTTACTTTAGAAAGCATTTGATGCTATGATAAATAGTTGACGTGACTCTAGAAAACAAGCGATGCTATGATTAACAGTTCATGTGACTAGAAAACACTCGATGCTATGATAAGATGTTGACGTGACATTAGAAAACACGTGATGCTATGATAAATAGTTGATGTGACTAGAAAACATGCGATGCTATAAATGTTGTTGGTGTTGATTTAAGGGCGACGACGATCGGGGAGATCGGATGCGCCCCGGCGTACCCGTTAAGGGTTAATCGCGAAGCCAGGAAAGGTGAAACGCCAAGCCAAATCGCGAAACAAATGACGCCAATTACTGAAAACTAATATGCCACGCGGCAAAGAAACGCAAACAGGCAGATGATTGGGGCGCCCCAGGAGTCCCTTAGGGTGACAAGAACCAGCGCCGCCCCACACAGAACACTGGGTATCAAAACCAAAAACTCGCCCCCAACTAAAACGCAAAAGTCCTCCAGTGTCTTCCAGGAATGCAGAAGTCAGCCGCCCACGATGGCTGAGGGCACACCGGGAGCCAATCAAGAACCGCCAACCCCCGGCACCTCTCGGTCAAGCCGGCCCCCGAACACCGTCACCCCGCCCTGAGAACCAGCCAGAACACGTCCAAAAAAATCTATCAACAATCCTGTGACCCAAGGCGATATGTGCGCCAGGCGTCGTACAACCGGACTGTTGAATAGGGATGCCCTAAGCAGTAGCAAATCCAAAACGTGAATACAGAACGTGATCAGGTGGCTCCCAGACGGATGAGGTTCCCAAACGTCCACTCGTCGTCAAGATTGAACCAAGCGTCAATGCTATAAATAGTCGACGTAACTCTATGTTACTTTTACGGGCTCACCATAGCCCGTGCTACATGGACACTTCGTCCTGAGTAGCTAAATCTTTAACAACAACAACAATATATGTTACGGTATCAACACCGCAGCTGGAGTGCGAAGTGGCGACCTCAGCGCCATCTATGGACCTGCACATCAACTCCAAGGTATTAGGCGAGACACAGACAACGCCATCTGTTGGCCGTGTGGCGTTTGTGAAGGGCTCCTGTTTCATACCTCATTTAGGAGGTGAGGTATGAAACGATGATGATGATCTCTGTAGTGGGGGGGGGGGGCGTAACACTATCAACGCCATCTAGGTTGTGCAAGTAATTATAATTTCAGTTCCCGGTGGAAGGGTGTTATCCTAAGGCCACCCATTATAGTGTCTGTCTATCTAATGACGCTTATGTTCACAGAAGTGACATGAGGCGATTACGCCGAGGAGGGCGGTTCACCTTGGGCAGTCCAGAACTCATGACTTGGTCCTGTGAGAGGACAAAGTGGCCACCGTCGGAAGTAACTACGTGTTAGCTGCTGGATTTATGCTGCGTTGTATGGACCGACGTACCCGAGATTTGGCCAAGAAGAGTTAAAAGAACGCAGTAGTATGTCTGATGAGAAGTGCTGCTAATGTGTTGCTAGATACTTCTGCCAGGGTGTTAGCTACCCCTCCACGCAATTATTTGAGACCCCAGTCAGGGTGTTCCTGAAACCGTCTGCCAGCGTGTTTCTGGAGAGTGGATCTGTGGTATTGGGACATCGTGACAATACGGTGTGTGGACTGGCCTACGTTGAAGAAGGTGAAATCGCTGGTGATTACCATCGAATGTGGACGACGTGTACCTGGACGTAGTGGACTTGCCGGAATTTGATGAACACTGTCGTTCTACTGAGTGTCCTGGGTGAAAGCGACACAGTGCATATATGTGTAGAAATACTTGGCGATATAATACATGGATTGTTTATCCCCTCTTTTATTCCTGTTACTCTTATTTGCTATCACCAATTCTTGAAAACTTACCATCGACTTCAGGTAGGATCAGAGGAGAAGAAGAAGCTATAAGAGACGGTAACAGAACCTGGTTACTGGCCAAGCTGGCCATAACACTTTAGAAAACATGCGATGCTATGCTAAATAGTTCACGTGACTCAAAAAAACATGCTATGCTAAATACTTCACGTGATTCCAGAAAACGTGCATGCGATGCTAAATAGTTCACGTGACTCAAGAAAACATGTGATGCTATGCTAAGTAGTTGATATGGCTAGAACACATTTTGAGGGTATTTGTAACTTTGACTCCCTAAAGTAAAGATCTAACTACAAACATAACAACTTAGCTGTCTACAATGATAGTAGTTATATCCAGTAGCCTGGATACTGTTGTTTACTTTGTGGGGTAATGGACTGTACCTATTCTGTGTTCCCTAGTTAGCTCGGTTTCAAATTGATCCAACAGGAATGGTGCTGCTTTCATTTGCTTGTCGGATGAAATCACCACTTGACCACTTCGAAAATAAATGATGTTTCCTGGCTTCGCCGCCAGAGGGTGCAGACGTCGGCTTAAGCTGTCAGTCGTCGTCTGCCGTTGTTGAGTGGTGGTTTGCTGTGGGAGGTGTGGAGCGCCCGCTAGTTGGGGCTCCGCCTGACGGTATGGAAGCAGCTGGTGGTAACCGTGTTAGCCGGGTGGATTCTGTCCGGCTGGATTTTTCTGCTGCTTTGGACTGGCCCATTGTGGGCTCTCCTGGACGTGCTCCGTGTCGACGTCTCCGAGCTCCTGGGACTCGAGAAGTTATGGCCTACCCGTGTTGCGGTGTCGTTTGCCACGTCACATGTTTACCAGGAGTTTGTGGCTCGCTGGGATGACCGCTTGCTTCCTTTTCCAGCTTCGGCTGTGTCTGTGGAGATCTCGGATCCCTGGGGGCCCTTGTCGTTTGTGAATGTACACGGCATGCTGGTGACCTTTCCTGAGGCGGAACTCATGTCATTCTATACGCAGTTTGGTGTTGTGGTGAAGCACCGTTTCAACGTTTTGAGTGCGGGCCGGCTGAAGGGGGTCCGGCTGGGTACACGCACATGTGGATCACGAGCCCTATTACGTCCCGGGGTTTTGTTTCGTGGGCTCTCTAGACGGATCTTTTGTCAAGGTCAAACCCGCACGTGTTTCCGGTGTGGTGCTGAGGGACATGTAGCAGCCGGTTGTGATGCTCCTCATGCTGAGGCCCCTTCAGTTTTCCTGGGGGCTGACATTCCCTGCTTGTCTGTGCGTGGGGTTTTCCCGGCGGATCCTCGCTCTGTGCAGGTGCCTGGTGTGGTTCCTGCGGCGGTTCTGGTTGTTGCTCCGTCTGGACTTGATCTGTCTGCCCCACCGGTGAGCTCGAGGGACCTAGGGGCCCCTGCTTCGGACCTTCGCCGTTCGGTGGTTGCGGAGGTGCATCCACATCTGATTGCTTCCGGGGTGACCTTGGGTGGTACTGTAGGGGTGACGCCTGCATCTCCTGCTGAATAACATGTGCTTCCCGGGGCTGTCGGGGTGGTGGTGTGTGTGACTCCGCCCACGCCCTCTGCCTCGTCGCCTCTGGTAGTTTCCTCGTTGACGCATGCCTCTTCTCCTCTGCCGGGTCCGTCGCCCTCGCTGGATGCCTCACGTGTGCTGGGGTCTACTCGTCCGCCTGCTGTGTCTCTTCCTTCTCCGAATCTGGTCCCATTGAATGGTAGTGGCTTTCCGACGATCAACGGCCTATTTTTAAGTGCCATCGTTCGTCTCGGGATGTGGCACCTCGCTGGACGTGGGCAGAGGAGCGTGATGCCATGGATGATGATGCTGTGGGCGACGATGTGATGCCTCCTGTGGTGCCTTGTGTGTTGGACACTGTGCCCCCTGCTGGTGGCTCTCCTCAGTGGGCGGTTGCCCCTGGTGACCGCGACCTCGTAGTGGTGTTGTCACAGGATGTGCGTCGGGGGGACCCTGCTCCTATTCCGATTGGTGGGAACACTGGGGCGCCTGCGGTGTCACCTTCTGTGGGGCTCGGTGCGCTGCCCGGCATAAGGAACACAGTGCACGCCTTAGTGGACGGCCCAATGTGCAGCCTGGTGTGCTTCCTGAGGTGCGGCCCTGTGACCGGATTCCTAGGTGGAAAATCGTCCTCCCGTTCGGAGAGGTGATCGACGGATCTGGTAGAACTCTGTGTTGAGTCTGATGACCGAGTGCGTCCTGTTCCATGGTGCCCTTCTACCATCTGGGTTCCGCGGGCGCGGTGTTTCATCATTGGCGTGCCGGATTTGATGCCTCAGCCTACTGCGACTCCTGGATGTCCGATTCCTGAAACGGCCCAACTTGTTTGCGATGCTTACTGCTTACGTTTTCTGGTGGCTCGGGAGTACCTGGAGAAGTATGAGTGATCCGTGTGGTTGGTTTATATCTGTGTTGTGCGTGTTGTTTCCCCGGTGCCTGCGTGCACAGATGGGTGTTCTTGTCTGTGCGTGTGTGTGGTGTCGGTGTTTGTTTTTGGCTCCTGCATGGCCTGTTTTGTAGTATTTGCGATTTGTTTTACGCTTTGCCTTTGTTCTGTGTGGGTGTTTGTGCTGTGGTTGTGTGCGGTTGTGGGTGTTTGGTGTTTTATCTTTCCTGTATTAGCACGTGCCCCGTGTGTTGGTATGGCAGGCGATTTGGTGTGGGGTGGTGTGGTTGTGTATGTTGCTGTTCCGTGTGTTTGTCGCATGGGTTGTGTGTGTGTGTGTGATTATATATTTGTACTTGTAATTGCTTTATTCTTTGTATATATTTTATGTTATTTATGTTCTTATGCATATTTTTGGATTTACTGTTTATTTCTTGTTGGTGTCCTCATTTGTGCCCGGTTATGCTCCTCTGTGTGCGGAGTCGGACTGCCTGTGATTGTGTTTTAATTTACTCCCCTTTTCTGTTCTAGGGGTGGTTGGATTTCTGTCCATTTGTTGTAATTTTTGCATTCTCTGACCCATGCTGTTTGTGGGTTTTTTTGGTTGTGTCCTGTGTGTTTTCCTGTGACCTCTTGTATGTATATTATGTCTGTTTCATGGTGTTTGCTTTGTTTCATGTATTAGCCCGATGGTTTGTTTTTATATGTTGATTTGCTTTTGTTCACTGTTTTTGTACTTTGGTTTTTTATATATCAATAAAAAAGGAAAATAAATAAGAATATGTTTAATGTAGCTACACTGATAGTTACAAATTATTTTAGCCTATGCTTTTGATTTGGTATCTTGCCACATATATGTTATATTATAAACAATGGTAAGATTATTTAATTCTTTATTGCAATGAGTTTATCTGTTGCAAAAGTATACTTTAATTTGTCGTTAAGCAAGTGCAAGATATCAATTATTTGTTAAATATTGCTTAACCTAGCTAATATATTTTTTTATTTTAGTGGCAAGTAATTTACATACTGATGTGAGCTCGTAAGCTCATGGTATAACCGCACCTGCAATTAATAGGGTTAATGGCACAAATGATATTGGATCCAATTTTTATTGTTACTACACCACCCACCTCCCTTATTTGGGAAAATGCAGGTACGGAGCTCTGTCTTATTATGCTAAAACTTAAACCTCTTATTTGGCCAGAGCGTGTAGCGTTGTTCACTGCCACTGTTTAAGTGGTGTTGTAATAGCGTCTGCTGGACTCTTTCAGTTTTTAGCTTCAAGCAACAGGTGTCGTTCACACTCCACTCACAACCGTTATCTTTCAAGCACCTATCATTTTTAAACAGTGTGTGAACACTTAAATCAGTTCTATTTGTTGTTTACACTAACCAAATGTCTACGGTTGTAAAACCGCTAAACTTAAGCGTGTATGACCATGAAGTGGTCGTACCATGTAGTGGTGTAGTTATGTTTACTTGTGTGTCAGGGATTCTGGGCATCGGTGTGACCACACTCTCCTCTCACAGTTTCTATATGACAAGGCACGCTTTTATCTCTTTAAACCACGTGTGTAAATATTTATACACATTTATGTGTTGTTTACACCACCATTAAGGTCCACAGATGTTAAACGGTTGAAAATTAAACAGCTTGTTCATCCGAGGTGTCTCCCTGAGGTAGAGGAGTAATGTTTACTTGTGGGTGAGGGAGTCTGGCGTCGCTGCTACAGCGTCGGTGTGTCCGTCCACTCTCTCCTCTCGGTTTCATTGCATGAGAATAAATTATATCACTTTAAACCATGTCTTAAAATTAATACACATTTATGTGCAGTTGACACCACCATTCAGGTCCTCGGATATAAAACGGAAGCAAATTAAGCAGCTTGTATATTTGAGATGGATGGTTGGTGTTGATTAAGGGGCGACGACGATCGTGGGATCGGATGCACCCCGGCGTACCCGTGAAGAGTTAATGGCGAAGACGAATGACAGATGATTGGGGAGCTCCAGGGGTCCCACAGGGGATAAGCATCGTCCCCGCCCCACACAGAGAACACTGGGTAGCAAAACTAAATACTCGGCTCCCAACAAAGACGCAAATGTCATGTTCCGGCAAAGCAGAAGACGGCCGCCCACCGCAGCTGAGGGCACACCCGGAGCCCACCAACTCCCGGCACCTCTCGGCCCAGCCGACGCCGGACACCGTCACCCCGCTGGGTGAACCAGCCAGAAAACGCGAAGAAAAAAATAAATCCATCAACATTCCTGTGACCCAAGAAGATATGTACGCCAGGCGTTGTACAAACCGGACCGTTGAATAGGGATGCCAAACAGCAGTATCAAATCCAAAATCGCGAAACAGAACGCGATCAGCAAGGTCCCAGGCGGAGGTGGTGTCCAGACGTCTGCTCGTCGTCAAGATCGAATCAGAGAGTCCCATCCGAGGTGTCTCCATGAGGTAGAGGAGTATTGTTTACTGTCTGACATCGTCCGGACACACATGCGATCCACCCCAGGTCTGGATATTGTTGCATGAGCTTCATCTTGAACCAGTGTTGCATGAGCCTCACCTTGAACCAGTGTTGCATGAGCTTCATCTTGAACCAGTGTTGCATGAGCCTCACCTTGAGTCAGTGTTGCATGAGCCTCACCTTGAGCCAGTGTTGCATGAGCCTCACCTTGAGCCAGTGTTGCATGAGCCTCACCTTGAGCCAGTGTTGCATGAGCCTCACCTTGAGCCAGTGTTGCATGAGCCTCACCTTGAGCCAGTGTTGCATGAGCCTCACGTTGAGTCAGTATAAGATCAGCCTCACCTTGAGCCAGTGTTGCATGAGCCTCACCTTGAACCAGTGTTGCATGAGCTTCATCTTGAACCAGTGTTGCATGAGCCTCACCTTGAGCCAGTGTTGCATGAGCCTCACCTTGAGTCAGTGTTGCATGAGCCTCACCTTGAGCCAGTGTTGCATGAGCCTCACCTTGAGCCAGTGTTGCATGAGCCTCACCTTGAGCCAGTGTTGCATGAGCCTCACCTTGAGCCAGTGTTGCATGAGCCTCACCTTGAGCCAGTGTTGCATGAGCCTCACGTTGAGTCAGTATAAGATCAGCCTCACCTTGAGCCAGTGTTGCATGAGCCTCACCTTGAACCAGTGTTGCATGAGCTTCATCTTGAACCAGTGTTGCATGAGCCTCACCTTGAGCCAGTGTTGCATGACCCTCACCTTGAGTCAGTGTTGCATGAGCCTCACCTTGAGTCAGTGTTGCATGAGCCTCACCTTGAACCAGTGTTGCATGAGCCTCACCTTGAACCAGTGTTGCATGAGCCTCACCTTGAACCAGTGTTGCATGAGCCTCACCTTGAGCCAGTGTTGCATCAGCTTCACCTTGAGGCAGTGTTGCATGAGCCTCACCTTGAGCCAGTGTTGCATGAGCCTCACCTTGAGCCAGTGTAATATGAGCCTCACCTTGAGCCAGTGTTGCATCAGCTTCACGTTGAGCCAGTGTTGCATGAGCCTCACCTTGAACCAGTGTTGCATGAGCCTCAACTTGAGCCAGTGATGCATGAGCCTCACCTTGAGCCAGTGTAATATGAGCCTCACCTTGAGCCAGTGTTGCATCAGCTTCACCTTGAGCCAGTGTTGCATGAGCCTCACCTTGAACCAGTGTTGCATGAGCCTCAACTTGAACCAGTGTTGCATGAGCCTCACCTTGAGCCAGTGTTGTATGAGCCTCACCTTGAGCCAGTGTTGCATGAGCCTCACCTTGAGCCAGTGTTGCATGAGTCTCAACTTGAACCAGTGTTGCATGAGCCACAACTTGAACCAGTGTAGCATGAGCCTCAACTTGAACCAGTGTTGCATGAGCCTCAACTTGAAACAGTGTTGCATGAGCCTCACCTTGAGCCAGTGTTGCATGAGTCTCAACTTGAACCAGTGTTGCATGAGCCTCACCTTGAGCCAGTGTTGCATGAGCCTCACCTTGAACCAGTGTTGCATGAGCCTCACCTTGAGCCAGTGTTGCATGAGCCTCACCTTGAGCCAGTGTTGCATCAGCTTCACCTTGAGCCAGTGTTGCATGAGCCTCACCTTGAACCAGTGTTGCTTGAGCCTCAACTTGAACAAGTTTTGCATGAGCCTCACCTTGAGCCAGTGTTGCATGAGCCTCACCTTGAACCAGTGTTGCATGAGCCTCACCTTGAGCCAGTGTTGCATGAGCCTCACCTTGAACCAGTGTTGCATCAGCTTCACATTGAGCCAGTGTTGCATGAGCCTCACCTTGAGCCAGTGTAATATGAGCCTCACCTTGAGCCAGTGTTGCATCAGTTTCACCTTGAGCCAGTGTTGCATGAGCCTCACCTTGAACCAGTGTTGCATGAGCCTCACCTTGAGCTAGTGTTGTATGAGCCTCACCTTGAGCCAGTGTTGCAATAGCCTCACCTTGAGCCAGTGTAATATAAACCTCACCTAGAGCCAGTGTTGTATGAGCCTCACCTTGAGCCAGTGTTGCATGAGCCTCACCTTGAGCCAGTGTTGCATGAGCCTCACCTTGAGCCAGTGTTGCATGAGCCTCACCTTGAGCCAGTGTAATATAAACCTCACCTTGAGCCAGTGTTGTATGAGCCTCACCTTGAGCCAGTGTTGCATGAGCCTCACCTTGAGCCAGTGTTGCATGAGCCTCACCTTGAGCCAGTGTAATATAAACCTCACCTTGAGCCAGTGTTGTATGAGCCTCACCTTGAGCCAGTGTTGCATGAGCCTCACCTTGAGCCAGTGTTGCATGAGCCTCACCTTGAGCCAGTGTAATATAAACCTCACCTTGAGCCAGTGTTGTATGAGCCTCACCTTGAGCCAGTGTTGCATGAGCCTCACCTTGAGCCAGTGTAATATAAACCTCACCTTGAGCCAGTGTTGCATGAGCCTCACCTTGAGCCAGTGTTGCGTAAGACCAGCCTCCACAAGTCGTTGTATATTTTTGTCAAACTTGTATTTCCATGGTGAATGTTTTTGGAAATACCACGACAAGTACATGTTGCAGAGTCCTTCCTTCGTTGTATACCAGTTTAATATCTGCAAATAATACAATAGTGTTGGTGTTGAACACATTAACATCTTTATGATTGTACTTAAGCCTTGGACCTGGTAAAGACGTTACTTGGCCTGGACAAAAAACAATAACAATAATTTCCAAAAATGACGACTGGCTGAATAATATTACCTAATAGAAGATGAACTTTGTTTTTGTATATAAAAATAATTAATATGAATAATTTCGGCATCATCCCAATTGAGAATTTGATATAAAACATTATGGATCAGAAATACTTTGATTTTTCTTCAGTTATCCACATTAAATTTTCTATCAATCACACTAGAAACGGAAACGAAAGAAATAACAGAAAACTTTTGATCCGAAATTTATCAACTGATCTAGATATTATAAATTATTTTTAAATTTTGTTATATGTCATAAGTAAGGGTTGGCAAGCCTATGGCATGCGTGTAGAGGGTGCATTAGAGAGCATTTTGCTGGCGCGCGACCAGGGGCCAGATTCACGAAAACACTTACGCTAGCACTTACGAACGTGTACATCTTTCCTCAATCTTTGACGGCTTTGGTTACATTTATTAAACAGTATACAAGCATGAAAACTTCCCATTCAACTGTTGTTATTGTTATAAACAGCCCCCCTGGTGCTTCGGAGCTCATTAACTGTTTAATTACTGTAAACAAAGCCGCCAAAGATTGAGAAAAGATGTACAGGTCCGTAAGTACTTGCGTAAGTGCTTTCGTGAATCTGGCCCCAGGAGCGCTGCACCTTCATGTCCTGAACTCAACCCGAAATAAATAAACAGATGAAGCAGCGAATGATTAGTTCAGCCTGTCCTCCAAACAAAGACCCAAAAGTGATTCCATACACCCGCCAAACCCCCTGTTTATGAATGAAAAGCAGTTTACACACGACTCGAAACTATTGACGTTCGAACACTTTCGGAACAAGTGCTTCACTGGCGAATTTTGTTCGAATCAAAACGCTGTAAATGCTTCACCCACGTACTACAAATACAAATAATCGCCAACAGAACCTAAACACCTAACCTAACCTAACCTATGCCTATATATGCACAATATGCTAATATAATTATAATATAAATTTATATTTGAGAAAATTCCTGTTTTGAATGAGCAGCATGTAGAAATTTATGAATGCGTCTGTGGAGTCGACCGCTGAATGTAATGTATTTGAGTCGAGGACGGGTTGGATTTGTTACAAACTATAAGCAGTGAGAAGACACTCTGGCAATGTAGCCTGTCCTCATCAACGCAGGCCAAATACTCGTTAATCCAGCCACTAAACCCCATGTTTCTGCATGAAAACTGTTTACACACGACTCACAACTGATGGCGTTCGAACACTTCTCAAACAGTGCGTTGCTAACGACCTCTGTATGATTTGCAATGCTGCAAAAGCCTAACCCAAATACTTCAAATCCAAGTAATTACCAACAGGACCTAAACACTTAACCTAACTTATGCCTAACTATACGTTGAATTTAATATGTAATATTAATACACAAACGTTAAAATTCATGAAAGTATCTTGGGGGACAACCGCTGCTTTAACGAGCCTCGCCAGAGGACGGGTTGGGCGCCTCTTTAGCTCCAGCTTGGTAGTTGAAAGGCGAAGCATCAGGGAACACGTTGTTAACTCGTCCCGGACCAGGACCCAGTGTGCACATCAGTACTTGAGGCGTCGGGTGTTATGGCCTCCATGAGTCGCATCGGTCTGGGATAGAACCGGGTTCTTTTTGCTTAATGGGCCTTAGAGCCTCTTCTTCTAAGATCCCATCCCAAGTCAATGGTATGCTTTTGAGAATTAGCGGTAGCAAGTAAGTGTGCAAGGAAAAGGGTGTTAATCAAGACTAAACACATTCACTAATATATTATCTATCTTATTACTAAACATATGTACACAGTGTCTCTTTCACTCAGGACACTTAATATCTTCAGTATTCTTTAATTCCAAGCGAGTCCACTATTATCAAGTATTATCAAATATATATATATATATATATATATATATATATATATATATATATATATATATATATATATATATATATATATATATATATATATATATGCGAACAAGCCTGAATGGTCCCCAGGACTATATGCAACTGAAAACTCACACCCCAAAAGTGACTCGAACCCATACTGCCAGGAGCAACGCAACTGGTATGTACAGGACGCCTTAATCAACTTGACCATCACAACCGGACTAAGGAAGTGATAGCCGAAGCTATTTGAACCACTACCCCGCCGGCACTCGGATGGTAATCTTGGGCATAGCATTTAATCAGATCACCTCATTCTTTGGAGCACACGTGAGGAACACAAATGCGAACAAGCCTGAATGGTCCCCAGGGCTATATGCAACTGAAAACTCACACCCCAGAAGTGACTCGATCCCATACTGCCAGGAGCAACGCAACTGGTATGTACAGGACGCCTTAATCTGCTTAACAATCATGGCCGGACTAAGGAAGTGATAGCCAAAGCTATTTGAACCACTTCCCCGCCGGCCGAAAAGTAGTTCAAATAGCTTCGGGTATTACCTACTTAGTCCGGTCGTGATGGTCAAGCGGATTAAGGCGTCCTGAATGCCTAAAATGCCTATGGCATTTTAGGCATTAAGGCACGGCATTTTTTGCCTAAGGCAAATGTGTCCTGTATGCCAAAAAATATAGAAAATGGTCATTATTCCCCTCTTGCTTTGCTGTGACCTTTGCTACAAACAGCTACGGGAAGACGTCTTGAAGGTGCAGCCTTCCATGACTTCTGAAACATTGTCACAGTTCTAGAGAAGGAGTCGGAAGCCTTCAAGTTGTTGTAGACAAAGGTCAAAGTGAACCTTTAAGGTGCAGGGGGGGTGGTAATAGCCATCTTCTATATTTTGGATGCATAAACAGTCAGAAAAGAAAAATTATTTCCCAGGAACAATAATAGTGTTACATTGTGTTAACTAGTTCTGGAATATAAGGTTTACTTAGCCTGGCATTTGTTCCCTGAATGTGTATAATATCTGTCTGTTACATGAAGGTTTACATCTACTAAATCTGCCATCCTGTTAAAGAGTCAGATGTGGAGTATCTTTGAGCAAGTCACATGTAGATCACTTTTGTGTTAAAGTTACATGGTCTTCAAGCTAGTAGCTTGAGAAGGAAATTTGTTGACTTTATTATAGCACGAAAATGACAGATAAATTATTTTTAATGCATTATCAGAGAGTGGGAGAGATATAGTAATCACACTGCCCCCCCCCCTCTCTCTCTCCCACTAACAAACAAACAAAAGATTTGCCTCACCTTGTGGCGATTACTAAGAAGAATCGTGGCGTAGGCAGTTCCAGCGATGAAGGCGTGGGTGCCTGCTCTCATAGCCGCCACGGAGGCATCGTCATGTCGAAAAAGGTCGGTTTTACTCCATAACTTCTTGTAGATGTCGTCTTTGGAGTTCTTTATCAGCAACGCCAGGCCCCCGCTGTAGTCTTTCAATGCCAACCTTACATAAATTATTGTGTTAGCCACCACCCTCAGTCTTATGTTTTGAATTTTATTTCCTTATTCTAAGTGAATATTTTAAATTACATACTATGTTTTATATACATACATATATATATATATATATATATATATATATATATATGTGTGTATATCACGAAAATAAACACGTGATTAAGAATGTTACAATGTCAGACCACGGAGGAAAAATGAAACAGGAAATTTCCTTAAGTACTTTCGTATATTAAATACATCTTCAGAAGGTCATTTTACAGATCGAGTGATGGGTATAAATAGGCAGGAGAGAGTGGTGAAGTAAGGTGAGGTACAATACTTGGACAACGCAGAAGGCCCATTGGCCCATCAGATGCACCCAATTGGCCCATCCGATGTAGCCCAATGGCCCATCTGATACAGCAGACATACAAGCATAATGCATA
Source organism: Procambarus clarkii (assembly GCF_040958095.1). NCBI lineage: Eukaryota > Metazoa > Arthropoda > Malacostraca > Decapoda > Cambaridae > Procambarus > Procambarus clarkii. Next base: position 704,224 of record NC_091238.1, on the reverse strand, counting down.
GGTAATTATAACATAAAGAGGTAAATATATACAATAAATTAGTGAGACAAATGTTTTTCAATGATTCTACTTAAATCGCCCTTTAGCTGATCTATTAGAAATGGATCTAAGTTATATAGACCACTGCTAATATTCAAATTACTTTCTTTGGTGATCTGTATCAAAGCGGATTCAATTATGTTTCTGTTATAGGTGCTTTTACAATTTGTTATTGAAGACGCACTCTCCCAATCAATTTGGTGAGCTTTTTCTGACAAATGCACAAACAAAGCATTAGATAATTGGCCATGTCTTACAGAGTATTTATGTTGCGATATTCTACATTTTAAATCTTTAGATGTTTGCCCGACATAGAACTTATTACATTCCTTACAAGGTATTTTATAAATGACGCAATTATCACTACGAGGGTAGGGCAAATCGGACCATGCATGGTTGGCCGAGAAGTGCATTCTGGCTACTAGGTACGATATATATATATATATATATATATATATATATATATATATATATATATATATATATATATATATATATATATATATATATATATATATATATATATATATATATTAGGGGTACCTTTTCTGGTGCAATTGCAGGGACCCACATCCTCGAAGAAGAAAACAAAGATCATTCAGAGAAGATCCTGTGGATTCTCACTGAATAATTTAATCTTTTCCTCTCCTACCACCCCTATTATTTTTTGTATGTGTTATTTTATTTTGTTTTATTTTATTGCAATGTTACAGTTTACAGAGAACACACACAAATATATAACAATTAAACAATCAGCGTTCGAAGACCTCGTCCAGCTCCTCGGAGGTTGGGTGCGTACCCAGGATACAGCACGCATTTCCACTCTGAACTGCGAAACTGAGGCGCTGGAACAGGAAACTGGCTGCTCGTGGGTCTCTAGTTTTCCCAGTGAGTTCCTCACCAACCTCCTTTAAAAACTTGAGTGCACATTTACCCCAGGCGCCCAGAGTCTCAGAGCTTATCGGCACGAACCTGTAACAACGTTCTAGGTCTCTGTACTTGTTGATTTTCTGGGTCTCCCTGAAGGTGGCTGTACCACCTCCCTCCGTTGAGCTGTAACGTAGATAGGTATCAGCCAATGTAGATACACACGTGTAGTCCCACACGACCTGTTTACCTTCCCTCCATGGCTGCAGGGTGACTCCATCTGGGCGATTTTGGCTGTTGTCAGGTCAGCACAACTGGGGTTCCCTTTGTGCTGGACACCCAGCTGTAGCCAGACTTCTCTTGATGATGTCATTGACTGCTTCATGTCTGGCAATCTTTCCCTGTGTCTTACGACAGATGAGACCATGGCTGCCGTATTAGTCTGCCCGTGCATGGCCGCAAATAAACCGGTGCTCGGTGGAGATAGGGGCGTCAAGGCTCAGAGCAACACCAATACTTAGGGTCCGATGGTCCCGGCGGGTGCCCAAGGCGGAATTAGGGACTGCCAACAGGAAGTCCCCGGCATGGGGGGCTTGCACAGCTAGGAGACGCGCTCTGTCCTTCTGAGAAGCTGCCTCCAGCAATGCTTTGGCGATGTTCTCCACTATGGAGCTATCCCATTTGGACTGTCAGCTGAGTGAGGCGGGGCGGCCACCTTCAGGGAGAACCAGAAAACTAACGAGTACAGGGACCTAGAACGTTGTTACAGGTTCGTGCCAATAGGCTCGGAGACTCTGGGCGCCTGGGGTAAATGTGCACTTAAGTTCCTGAAAGAGCTGGGCGAGGAACTCATTGGGAAGACTAGAGACCCAAGAGCGGCCAGTTTGTATGTTCCAGCGCCTCAGTGTCGCTGTTCAGAGGGAAAATGCGTGCTGTATCTTAGGTACGCACCCAACCTCCGAGGAGCTGGACAAGGTCTTCGAATACTGATTGGTATATTGTTATATTGCTATATAAGTGTGTGTTTTCTGTAAACTGTAGCATTGCTACATATATATATATATATATATATATATATATATACATATATATATACATATATATATATATATATATATATATATATATATATATATATATATATATATATATATATATATATATATATATATATGTATATATATATATATATATATATATATATATATATATATATATATATATATATATATATATATATATATATATATATATATTTGATGGTTACAAGATATACATGGGTTGATACAAAAATAATAATGCAAAAAGGTGCTTAAAGGTTATGGATCTCTTGAAGAACACAACAATGGGAAACATTGATGAATGTCACAGACGGGTTCGATCATTGTTGCAAGTCAAACACTTCTTCGAATTCCTCTGAAGTTGGACTAGTGCCCAAGACGCAACAGGCATTTCCCCTCTGAATCGCAACACTGAGGCGCTGGAACAAGAAACTTTTTGCTCTCTGGTCTTTTGTAGCGCTGATCAATTTGTCCCCCAATTCCTTCAGGAACTTCAATGCACATTTTCCCCACGAACCGAGGGTCTCCAAGCCGATCGGAACAAAGCTGTAGCAGTGTGCTAGACCTCTGTATTTAATAATTTTCTGCGATTCCCTGAAAGAAGCAGCACCACCGCTTTCACGTGTGCTGTAGTGGAGGTAGGTACTGGCCAGTGTGGCAGCGCACGTGTAGTCCCATACCACTTGCTTACCATCCTTCCAAGGTAGCAAGGTGACCCCATCAGGGCGCTTCTGAGGGTCGTTAGGTCTGGATAAGTGTGGTTCTCTTTGTGCCGGGCAGCGGGCTGTGGCGAGGCTCCTCTTGATGATGTCGTTGACTTCTTCATGTCTTGCAATTTTACCCTGTGATTTACGACATACCAGACCATGACGACCATATTGGTCTGCCATCGCAGTTCCGGAGATGCACCTATGTTCGGTGAGGATGGGGGCGGCAAGGCGAAGGGCAACTCCAATGCGGAGAGCGTCATGACTGAGGCGAGTTCCCAGGGCTGCATTGGGCACAGCAAATAAAAAATCCCCGGCGTGGGGTGCTGTTACCGCTAGGAGGCGGGCTTTGTTTTCAGCATCAGCGTTGTCAATCATTGCTGTGACAGTCTTTTCCATTATGGGGCTATCCCAGTGGGCCTGCTTGTGGTCTTTTGGAACTTGTGGTCGGGGTTGAGGGTGTGCAATGGTGTCCCATTGTCTGGCTGCTTCGATGAACGTTTGATCATGAGTTATATATATATATATATATATATATATATATATATATATATATATATATATATATATATATATATATATATATATATATATATATATATATATATATATATATATGTCGTACCTAGTAGCCAGAATGCACTTTTCAGCCTACTATGCAAGGCCTGATTTGCCTAATAAGCCAAGTTTTCTTGAATTATTATATTTTCTCTAATTTTTTTCTTATGAAATGATAAAGCTACCCATTTCATTATGTATGAGGTCAATTTTTTTTTATTGGAGTTAAAATTAATGTAGATATATGACCAAACCTAACCAACCCTACCTAACCTAACCTAACCTATCTTTATAGGTTAGGTTCGGTTAGGTAGCAGAAAAAGTTAGGTTAGGTTAGGTTAGGTAGGTTAGGTAGTCGAAAAAACATTAATTCATGAAAACTTGGCTTATTAGGCAAATCAGGCCTTGCATTGTAGGCTGAGAAGTGCGTTCTGGCTACTAGGTACGACATATATATATATATATATATATATATATATATATATATATATATGTATATATATATATATATATATATATATATATATATATATATATATATATATATATATATATATATATATATATATATATATATATATATGTCGTACCTAATAGCCAGAACGCACTTCTCAGCCTACTATGCAAGGCCCGATTTGCCAAATAAGCCAAGTTTTCATGAATTAATGTTTTTTCGACTACCTAACCTACCTAACCTAACCTAACCTAACTTTTTCGGCTACCTAACCGAACCTAACCTATAAGGATAGGTTAGGTTAGGTTAGGTAGGGTTGGTTAGGTTCGGTCATATATCTACATTAATTTTAACTCCAATAAAAAGAAATTGACCTCATACATAATGAAATGGGTAGCTTTATCATTTCATAAGAAAAAAAAATAGAGAAAATATATTATTTCAGGAAAACTTGGCTTATTAGGCAAATCGGGCCTTGCATATTATGCTGAGAAGTGCGTTCTGGCTACTAGGTACGACATATATATATATATGTCGTACCTAGTAGCCAGAACTCACTTCTCAGCCTACTATTCAAGGCCCGATTTGCCTAATAAGCCAAGTTTTCCTGAATTAATATATTTACTATAATTTTTTTCTTATGAAATGATAAAGCAACCCTTTTCTCTATGTATGAGGTCAATTTTTTTTTATTGGAGTTAAAATTAACGTAGATATATGACCGAACCTAACCAACCCTACCTAACCTAACCTAACCTATATTTATAGGTAAGGTTAGGTTAGGTAGCCAAAAAAAGCTAGGTTAGGTTAGGTTAGGTAGGTTAGGTAGACGAAAAAACATTAATTCATGAAAACTTGGCTTATTAGGCAAATCGGGCCTTGAATAGTAGGCTGAGAAGTGCGTTCTGGCTATTAGGTACGACATATATATATATATATATATATATATATATATATATATATATATATATATATATATATATATATATATATATATATATATATATATATATGTCGTACCTAATAGCCAGAACGCACTTCTCAGCCTACTATTCAAGGCCCGATTTGCCTAATAAGCCAAGTTTTCATCAATTAATGTTTTTTCGTCTACCTAACCTACCTAACCTAACCTAACCTAGCTTTTTTTGGCTACCTAACCTAACCTTACCTATAAATATAGGTTAGGTTAGGTTAGGTAGGGTTGGTTAGATTCGGTCATATATCAACGTTAATTTTAACTCCAATAAAAAAAAATTGACCTCATACATAGAGAAAAGGGTTGTTTTATCATTTCATAAGAAAAAAATTATAGTAAATATATTAATTCATGAAAACTTGGCTTATTAGGCAAATCGGGCCTTGAATAGTAGGCTGAGAAGTGAGTTCTGGCTACTAGGTACGACATATATATATATATATATATATATATATATATATATATATATATATATATATATATATATATATATATATATATATATATATTAGTATATTTTGGTAGCAGTCTTTCCTGTAGACATATATTATTAAATATGACCGAAAAAGTAAGATTAATAATTTTAACACGAATTTTCTCTATGTTTCTTATATTTCTTTTCACTGTTGATGGTAACTGAAAAATCAATTCTCCAAAATTCATTTTCATTTCTAGTCTGACGCGACACTTGAACGCGTTTCGTAAAACTTATTACATTTTCAAAGACTTTAGTTTACACACACACACTACTGTAACTGAACAGAGTTCAAACAGCTTCGATTTTATACCTGCATTTGGTTGAAGTGATATGTTACAACAGTTTTGGATGAAGTGAAAACAAACTTTCAACACAAGGCAGAACACGAAACAATGGGTATAATATTTTGTAAGTTAAAGTGAAGAATGAAAGTAACTGCAAAGGGCCTATTGGCCCATATTTCTTGATGCTTCTATATTGGAGCGGAGTCTTGAAGTGGGTAGAATATAGTTGTGCATTAATTGGCTGTTGATTGCTGGTGTCGACTTCTTAATGTTTAGTGCCTCGCAGATATCAAGCCGCCTGCTATCGCTGTATCTATCGATGATTTCCGTGTTTTTTGTTAAGACTTCTCTGGTGATAGTCTGGTTGTGGGAAGAGATTATATGTTCCATAATGGAGCCCTGTTGCTTATGCATCGTTAATCGCCTAAAAAGAGATGTTGTTGTCTTGCCTATATACTGAATTCTTTGAGGCTTACAGTCCCCAAGTGGACATTTGAAGGCATAGACGACATTGGTCTCTTTTAAAGCGTTCTGCTTTGTGTCTGGAGAGTTTCTCATGAGTAGATTGGCAGTTTTCTTGGTTTTTAATGCCAATTAATGCACAACTATATTCTACCCACTTCAAGATTCCGCACCAATATAGAAGCATCAAGAAATATTGGCCAATAGGCCCTTTGCAGATACTTCCATTCTTCCCTTTAACTTACAAAATATTATACCCGTTGTTTCGTGTTCTGTCTTGTATTGAAAGTTTGTTTTCACTTCATCCAAAACTGTTGTAACATATCACCTAACCCATATGCAGGTATAAAATCGAAGTTGTTTGAACTCCGGTCAGTTATAGTTGTGTGTGTGTAAACTAAAGTCTTTGAAAATGTAATAAGTTTTACAAAACGCGTTCAAGTGTCCCGTCAGAATATATATATATATATATATATATATATATATATATATATATATATATATATATATATATATATATATATATATATATATATATATATATATATATATATATATGTCGTACCTAGTAGCCAGAACGCACTTCTCAGCCTACTATGCATGGCCAGATTTGCCTAATAAGCCAAGTTTTCCTGAATTAATATATTTTCTCTATTTTTTTTCTTTTGAAATGATAAAGCTATCCATTTCATTATGTATGAGGTCAATTTTTTGTTATTGGAGTTAAAATTAACGTAGATATATGACCGAACCTAACCAACCCTACCTAACCTTACCTAACCTATCTTTATAGGTTAGGTTCGGTTAGGTAGCCGAAAAAGTTAGGTTAGGTTAGGTTAGGTAGGTTAGGTAGTCGAAAAACAACTAATTCATGAAAACTTGGCTTATTAGGCAAATTGGGCCTTGCATAGTAGGCTGAGAAGTGAGTTCTGGCTACTAGGTACGACATATATATATATATATATATATATATATATATATATATATATATATATATATATATATATATATATATATATATATATATATATATATATATATGTCGTACCTAGTAGCCAGAACTCACTTTTTGGCCTACTATTCAAGGCCCGATTTGCCTAATAAGCCAAGTTTTCCTGAATTAATATATTTTTTATAATTTTTTTCTTATGAAATGATAAAGCTACCCATTTCATTATGTATGAGGTCAATTTTTTTTTATTGGAGTTAAAATTAACGTAGATATATGACCGAACCTAACCAACCCTACCTAACCTAACCTAACCTATCTTTATAGGTTAGGTTTGGTTAGGTAGCCGAAAAAGTTAGGTTAGGTTAGGTTAGGTAGGTTAGGTAGTCGAAAAACAATTAATTCATGAAAACTTGGCTTATTAGGCAAATCGGGCCTTGCATAGTAGGCTGAGAAGTGCGTTCTGGCTACTAGGTACGACATATATATATATATATATATATATATATATATATATATATATATATATATATATATATATATATATATATATATATATATATGTCGTACCTAGTAGCCAGAACGCACTTCTTGGCCTACTATGCAAGGCCCGATTTGCCTAATAAGCCTAGTTTTCATGAATTAATTGTTTTTCGACTACCTAACCTACCTAACGTAACCTAACCTAACTTTTTCGGCTACCTAACCTAACCTAACTTATAAAGATAGGTTAGGTTAGGTTAGGTAGGGTTGGTTAGGTTCGGTCATATATCTACGTTAATTTTAACTCCAATAAAAAAAAAATTACCTCATACATAATGAAATGGGTAGCTTTATCATTTCATAAGAAAAAAAATAGAGAAAATATATTAATTCAGTATAACTTGGCTTATTAGGCAAATCGGGCCTTGCATAGTAGGCTGAGAAGTGAGTTCTGGCTACTAGGTACGACATATATATATATATATATACATGCGAACAAGCCTGAATGGTCCCCAGGACAATATGCAACTGAAAACTCACACCCCAGAAGTGACTCGAACCCATACTCCCAGAAGCAACGCAACTGGTATGCACAAGACGCCTTAATCCACTTGACCATCACGACCGGACAAAATGAGGTGATAGCCGAGGCTATTTGAACCACCCCACCGCCGGCACTCGGATAGTAATCTTGGGCATAGCATTTTACCAAATCACCTCATTCTTTGGGGCACACGTGAGGAACACAAATGCGAACAAGCCTGAATGGTCCCCAGGACAATATGCAACTGAAAACTCACACCCCAGAAGTGACTCGAACCCATACTCCCAGAAGCAACGCAACTGGTATGCACAAGACGCCTTAATCCACTTGACCATCACGACCGGACAAAATGAGGTGATAGCCAAGGCTATTTGAACCACCTCACCGCCGGCACTCGGATAGTAATCTTGGGCATAGCATTTTACCAAATCACCTCATTCTTTGGGGCACACGTGAGGAACACAAATGCGAACAAGCCTGAATGGTCCCCAGGACAATATGCAACTGAAAACTCACACCCCAGAAGTGACTCGAACCCATACTCTGGGGTGACTTCTGGGGTGTGAGTTTTCAGTTGCATATTGTCCTGGGGACCATTCAGGCTTGTTCGCATTTGTGTTCCTCACGTGTGCCCCAAAGAATGAGGTGATTTGGTAAAATGCTATGCCCAAGATTACTATCCGAGTGCCGGCGGTGGGGTGGTTCAAATAGCCTCGGCTATCACCTCATTTTGTCCGGTCGTGATGGTCAAGTGGATTAAGGCGTCTTGTGCATACCAGTTGCGTTGCTTCTGGGAGTATGGGTTCGAGTCACTTCTGGGGTGTGAGTTTTCTGTTATATACATATATATATATATATATATATATATATATATATATATATATATATATATATATATATATATACATATATATATATATATATATATATATATATATATATATATATATATATATATATATATATATATATATATAGATATATATATATATGTATGTATGTATGTATGTATGTATTTTGGTAGCAGTCTTTCTTAAGCATATGTTGTTGAATTTGACCGAAAATGTGAGATTAATAATTCTAACACGAATCTTCTCATTATTTCTTATGTTCTTCTTCGCCGTCGAGGGTGATTGATAAAGTAACTCTCCAAAATTCATTCTTTTTATTCCTAGTCTGACGCCTGAACGCGTTTCGTAATTCCTTATTACATTTTCAAGGACTTAATTTACATGCAAAATAAATTCATACTTATACTTCAAGTGGGTTTAAACTTCATACCCATTTCAAGTGGGTTTCAAATGGACTTGAAACCCGCCAATAACCCGCAGGTTTGTCGACGACATTTTTACACAGGTACCTGATGTCAGACATCTGCATCAGCTGAAAGAGGCATTCAAACAGAATTCTGTGTTGAGTTTCACATACGAGATGGAGAATGATGGAAGGTACCTTTTCTAGATGTAAAAGTCACGGAAAGGAACGGAGACTTACACACTGCAGTCTACATTAAGGAAACAAACATAGGAATGTGCCTCAATGTCAATAGTGACTGCCCAAACAGGTACAAGAGGAGTGTTGTCAACGCTTTCATCGACCGGGCTCTCAGCCACAGCTCAGGATGGAAGCAAGTCGATGAAGAACTTTGTAGGGTATGGCAGGTCCTAGTCAACAATGGCTTCTCTAACGGTTTTGTTGAAGACGTCATAAAAGAAAGTTGAATCGCCAGTGCAACCTCCGTAGAGTCAACTAACACAACACAATAGGGGGTACCCACTATTAGACTGTTTTACAGGAAATTCTTTTCGACTGCTCATAAAATGGAGGAAAGGGTCTTGAAAGACATTATTTATAGAAACGTTATCCCTACAGACAAAAATCAGAAAATATAATTGACAATCTACTACAAAAACAAAAAAACGGTCAATCTACTCATGAAAAACTTCCCCAGACATCAAACAAAATGCCTTGAAGGAAATCAATGTCGTCTAAGCATTCACATGCCCGCTTGGGGACTGCAAGCCCCAAAGAACTCAGTATATAGACAAGACAACAACGTCTTTTTCTAGGCGATTAACTATGCACTAACAACACGGCTCCATCAAGGAATATATAATCTCTTCTCACAACCAGACCATCACCTGAGAAATCTTAACAAGCAACACAGATGTCATTGATAAATGCAACGATAGCAGGAGACTCAACATCAGCGAGGCACTACACATCAAAAAGTCAATACCAGCAATCAATAGCCAATTAATGCACAATCTTCTACCCACTTCAAGACCCCAAACCAATATGGAAGCAGAAAGAGGAAGTATGGGCCAATAGTCTTTCAGCAGTTACTGATATTCTTATATTCTTATGTTCTCATCCCATTGTTTCATGTTCTGTCTTATCTTTCACCTCACCGAAACTTTTGTGCCATATCACCTCATCCAAAAACGAGTATAAGTATAAATGTATTTTATGTGTAAATTAAGTCTTTGAAAATGTAATAAGGAATTGCGAAACGCATTTGGGCGTTAGACTAGGAATAAAAAGAATGAATTTTGGAGAGTTACTTTATCAAGTACTCTCGACAGCGAAGAAGAACGTAAGAAAGATTGAGAAGGTTCGTGTTAGAATTATTAATCTTACCCTTTCTGTAATATTCAACATCACACACACACACAACTGGCAACAGGGGAACTGCCAGATATTTGGAAAGAAGCTAACGTAGTCCCGATATACAAGAAAGGGGATAGACAGGAGGCACTGAACTACAGGCCAGTGTCCCTAACCTGCATACCATGCAAGCTGATGGAGAAGATTGTGCGAAAAAAACTAGTGGAGCATTTGGAGCGAAGGAACTTTGTAACACAGCATCAACATGGGTTCAGGGATGGCAGGTCCTGCCTCACAGGGGTACTTGAATTCTACAACCAGGCAACAAAAATAAGGCAAGAAAGAGAAGGGTGGGCAGACTGCATATTTTTGGATTGTCAGAAAGCCTTTGATACAGTGCCACACAAGAGGATAGTGCGAAAGTTGGAGATGCAGGCTGGAGTGAAAGGGAAGGTACTCTGGTGGATAGAGGAGTACCTAAGCCACAGGAGACAACGAGTCTGTGTGACGGGTGAGGTCTCAGATTGGCGAGACGTCACAAGTGGAGTCCCGCAGGGGTCAGTCCTTGGACCTATACTGTTTTTGATATATGTAAATGATCTCCCAGAGGGTATAGATTCGTTCCTCTCAATGTTTGCCGATGATGCAAAAATTATGAGGAGGATTGAAACAGGGGATGATAGTAGGAGGCTATAAATTGACCTGGATAGACTGAGTGAATGGTCCAACAAATGGCTGTTGAAGTTCAACCCGAGTAAATGCAAAGTAATGAAGCTAGGCAGTGGAAACAGGAGGCCAGGCACAGGATACAGAATAGGAGATGAAATACTTAATGAAACAGATAGAGAGAAAGATCTAGGAGTTGATATCACACCAAACCTGTCTCCTGACGCCCACATAAAGAGAATAACGTCTGCGGCATATGCGAGGCTGGCTAACATCAGAACGGCGTTCAGGAACCTGTGTAAGGAATCATCCAGAATCTTGTACACCACATATGTAAGACCAATCCTGGAGTATGCGGGCCCCAGCATGGAGCGAGTACCTTGTCAAGCACAAGACGAAGCTGGAAAAAGTCCAATGGTATGCTACTAGACTAGTCCCAGAACTAAGAGGCATGAGTTATGAGGAAAGGCTGCGTGAAATGCACCTTACGACACTGGAAGACAGAAGAGTAAGGGGGGGACTTGATCACAACCTACAAAATTCTCAGGGGAATCGACCGGGTAAACAAGGATGAACTATTCAACACTGGTGGGACGCGAACAAGGGGACACAGGTGGAAGCTGAGTACCCAAATGAGCCACAGAGACGTTAGAAAGAACTTTTTCGGTGTCAGAGTAGTTAGTAAATGGAATGCACTAGGAAGTGATGTGGTGGAGGCTGACTCGATACACAGTTTCAAATGTTGATATGATAGAGCCCAGTAGGCTCAGGAATCTGTACACCAGTTGATTGACGGTTGAGAGGCGGGACCAAAGAGCCAAAGCTTAACCCCCGCAAGCACAATTAGGTGAGTATACACACACACACACACACACACACACACACACACACATATATAACTGAAAACTCACACCCCAGAAGTGACTCGAACCCATACTCCCAGGAGCCACACAACTGGTATGTACAAGACGCCTTAATCCACTTGACCATCACGACCGGACAAAATGAGGTGATAGCCGAGGCTATTTGAACCACCCCACCGCCGGCACTCGGATAGTAATCTTGGGCATAGCATTTTACCAAATCACCTCATTCTTTGGGACACACGTGAGGAACAACATTTTGGTAAAATGCATGAGCATTTTGGTAAAATGCTATGCCCAAGATTACTATCCGAGTGCCGGCGGTGGGGTGGTTCAAATAGCCTCAGCTATCACCTCATTTTGTCCGGTCGTGATGGTCAAGTGGATTAGGCGTCTTGTACATACCAGTTGCGTGGCTCCTGGGAGTATGGGTTCGAGTCACTTCTGGGGTGTGAGTTTTCAGTTGCATATTGTCCTGGGGACCATTCAGGCTTGTTCGCATTTGTGTTCCTCACGTGTGCCCCAAAGAATGAGGTGATTTGGTAAAAGGCTATGCCCAAGATTACTATCCGAGTGCCGGCGGTGGGGTGGTTCAAATAGCCTCGGCTATCACCTCATTTTGTCCGGTCGTGATGGTCAAGTGGATTAAGGTGTCTTGTACATACCAGTTGCGTGGCTCCTGGGAGTATGGGTTCGAGTCACTTCTGGGGTGTGAGTTTTCAGTTGCATATTGTCCTGGGGACCATTCAGGCTTGTTCGCATTTGTGTTCCTCACGTGTGCCCCAAAGAATGAGGTGATTTGGTAAAATGCTATGCCCAAGATTACTATCCGAGTGCCGGCGGTGGGGTGGTTCAAATAGCCTCGGCTATCACCTCATTTTGTCCGGTCGTGATGGTCAAGTGGATTAAGGCGTCTTGTACACACCAGTTGCGTGGCTCCTGGGAGTATGGGTTCGAGTCACTTCTGGGGTGTGAGTTTTCAGTTGCATATTGTCCTGGGGACCATTCAGGCTTGTTCACATATATATATATATATATATATATATATATATATATATATATATATATATATATATATATATATATATATATATATATATATATATTGTACCTAGTAGCCAGAACTCACTTCTCAGCCTACTATGCAAGCCCCGATTTGCCTAATAAGCCAAGTTTTCCTGAATTAATATATTTTCTCTAATTTTTTTCTTATGAAATGATAAAGCTACCCATTTCATTATGTATGAGGTCAATTTTTTTTTATTGGAGTTAAAATTAACGTAGATATATGACCGAACCTAACCAACCCTACCTAACCTAACCTAACCTATCTTTATAGGTTAGGTTAGGTTAGGTAGGTTAGGTAGTCGAAAAACAATTAATTCATGAAAACTTGGCTTATTAGGCAAATCGGGCCTTGCATAGTAGGCTGAGAAGTGCGTTCTGGCTACTAGGTACGACATATATATATATATTAGGATTAAGATTTCTGCCTAGCTATCAAAGAGGTCACTGATAGTCTGACAAGCGAGCTAAATATCTGGTACCTGGATGATGGCACTCTAGCTGGAACTCGTGAAACCATTTTGGAGGATATAAGGAAAATCCAGGAGCAGGGAGCAGCCTTAGGCCTCATTCTCAATGCATCCAAATGTGAAATAATCTCCCGCAACCCAGACATCACTGGGCAAATACAAAATGTTCTTCCAGACATTCTCGTTGTCGAGCTACCAGACTGCACTCTCCTGGGTGCCCTCATTGGCCCACGAGCAATCGAGGAGGTCCTGGCTGCAAAAATCACTGACCTAAAGAGAATGCTGGACAGGATTGACAAGATTGATGCCCATGATGCTCTCTTTCTCCTCACAAGATGCCTGTCTCACCCTAAGTTGACCTACTTTCTGAGATGTTCTCCATCCTACAGCAGCCCTAAGTTAAATGTGTATGACACCCTTCTGTGGTCCATGCTGGTGAAAGTCCTGAACCTGCCATTGGACGACTCTCAGTGGGAGCAAGCAACCCTTCCTGTAAGACTCGGCGGCCTTGGTGTCCGCACAGCCTCCCAAATTGCTCTACCCGCCTTCCTTTCCTCCTCCCACGCATCGCACGACCTCGTCAGAGATATCTTACCTGCAACCCTGAGAGATTCAGCAGGAATACACGATCCTGCTTTCACTGAATGTTCAAATCAGTGGGATGTTCTTGCAGCCCCAGCAACCATTACAGAGCCAACAAAACAACACAAACAGTCCGGCTGGGACCACCCTCTAGTGGAAAAAGTAGCTGATGCCATGCTCAGCGCCGCAACATCAAACAAGGAGAAAGCCCGCCTCAGAGCAGTGCGTGCCCTCCATGCAAGAGACTTCCTCCTGGCAGTACCCATGTCAGGAATGGGCACGTGCCTAGATCCAGAATCCCTTCGTGTAGCAGTGGCCCTCCACCTTGGTGCCCCAATTCACACTGAATACAATTGTATTTCCAACAGGGTGGAAACAGACCAATACGGACTGCATGGGTTGCATTGCGGAAGCACAAAGGGCTGGCATGCAAGACACAACAAGGTCAATGACATCATCAAGAGAAGCCTCGTCTCAGCTAGGTGCCCAGTGTAGAGAGAACCTCGCATCCTAGGGGTCCAAAACCCGGATTTCCCCGCACTTCGCCCTGATGGCATCACCATATACTCATGGAAGGAGGGTAGACAGTTGGTATGTAACAGGGCAAGTATTTTTGCACTCTTTCATGTATAATTGTGAGTTGTAATTGTGTGTGTGTGTGTGTGTGCGTGCGTGTGTGTGTGTGTTGGTGAGGAGGCTGCGGTAGTGGAGGAGTGGGCCGGCCTGGCTTGTGCTGAGTACTATTGAACAAAGAGAGCCTTGTGTACTGCAGGACCCGCCTGGGTCCTATAAGGGTTAGTTTTGCTTCTCAGGCCTTATTTGGGCATGAGGAAGAGAGTACACAGCTTTCCCCACGTTGGGGATGGCTGGGAGATTCAGTTAGCGACCGCCTTGGACAGAGAGAGGGGTGACCAGCCAGCTTCCTCACCCTGACGGGTGACATCCAGGCACCCTCAGGGTGTATCCGTCTGAGTTGTGAGGTAAGAGTGTCAGTAATGCATTGTCTTGATTGGGTGTCTTAGTGGTGACGAGCTAGTGGAGTCTGAACCATTTAGCCATGTATGGTGTGGGCGTGTATGAAGTGGGTGATCCTCCCCCCCCCTTTTTAATTTGGTCAATATTGTGTTAAATAGTAGGATGTCAAAATGTTAATTGAAATAATTTGAGAAAATTATATTCAATAAATATCTGTGTAGAATAACAAACTTGACTTTTGTTTAGTCCTCTTTTTGAATCACTGTCCACTCAAGTAAGAGTTAAGGCTAGAGAGATATCTAGATGAAAATGTGAGAGATAACTAAATTAAGCAGTGTTCCTGTCGCATTGTTTAAGTGGAAGTGAATTTAGATTCAATGACAGGTGGTGGCAGCAATAGGCAGAACATCTTAGAATAATAACATCATAGATCATGGTATAGATAGAATAAAATCAGTCTACTCCCCCTACTCTACTTATTCCTCTTACATCACTCTAATCCTCCTCCTTCATTCTCTCCCTCCCTCCTGTTCAATAGTACTCAGCACAAGCCAGGCCGGCCCACTCCTCCACTACCGCAGCCTCCTCACCAACACACACACACACGCACGCACACATACACACACACAATTACAACTCACAATTATACATGAAAGAGTGCAAAAATACTTGCACTGTTACAGACAGTTGGTGTGGGACTACACATGTGTATCCACCCTGGCTGACACCTATGTACACTTCGGAGCTGATCAAGCAGGTGGGGCGGCCAACCACAGGGGAAACAGCAAAATCACTCAAGTACAGGCGACTGAAAGGTCAATACCTCTTTGTTCCCATAGCCTCTGAGACCCATGGCCCCTGGGGCAAGAGTGCCTTGGGATTTCTCAAGGAATTGGGTTCCAAACTCATTGACGTCACCAGAGACCCAAGGGCTCTCAGTTTTTTGTTTCAGCGCCACAGTGTGGCGATCCAGAGGGGAAATGCTTGCTGTGTCCTCGGTTCCTGTCCGGAAGCGGAGGAGCTTCAAGAGATCCATAACCTTTAAGCATTTGTCTTGTATGTTTTATAACCTTTAAATACACAATAAAGCAAAAAAAAAAAAAAAAAAGGAAGGGGGTGGTAGGAGAAAAGCACACAGAAACTGTATTGGAGGGGACCCACATTCCCTCCAATGCGTTATGTGTGGTTTCCTCCGAGGCTATGGGTCCCCCTTCTTCCAGCTAGAGGTGGTACTCCCTTCCCTTTTATATATATATATATATATATATATATATATATATATATATATATATATATATATATATATATATATATATATATATATATATATATATATATATATATATATATATATATATACAAATATATAGATATATATATATATATATATATATATATATATATACATATATATATATATATATATTTATATTATTATATTATATATATATATATATATATATATATATATATATATATATATATATATATATATATATATATATATACAAATATATAGATATATATATATATATATATATATATATATATATATACATATATATATATATATATTTATATTATTATATTATATATATATATATATATATATATATATATATATATATATATATATATATATATATATATATATATATATATATATATATATATATATATGGGTCCCCTATATATATATATATATATATATATATATATATATATATATATATATATATATATATATATATATATATATATACATATATGATGAGACAATATAACTATCATAGTTTTTTCTTAAACTGTTGTGCAATATTGTTACTTAAAACAGGGTCAAGTTTGTACATACCAGTACTAACACTGAGAAGATTTGGACATTGACTAATTAGGGCAGACTAAATTAATTTCCGTTCCACAAAGCCATTGCAATTGACAATGCTTTTCGTCCCATCCCAATTAATAGTGTGATCACACAAACTTGTATGTAGGTACAAAGCATTAGACGTTTGGGCAGTTCTTATACTATAAGCATGTTGGGACTATGTAATTGTAAGGATTTTCCTGTTTGTCCAAAATACACACGGTACAAACGACCACATTCGTGGGGTCGTTTGTTCATTATTATTCGAATCATCATAGTAAAGTAAAACAGGCAGAATTTTCAGGAATGTTTCTTCGAGCTTTGAGGGTATGCAGCCCTGAGTTTTTTGATGAAGAGATAGCTAAAATATATGAAATTGGGAAGAGTTTACAGTACCCTAAGATATTTTTGGATTGTTCGTCTGGGAAAGCTAAACGTACGTTTTATAATAATGTCTCCAAAGCGAAACCAGAAATTTAGAAATCATTGGTGGTACCTTATGCGATGGGGTTGGAGAAACTTTCCCCAGTTTTTAAGAACATTACCTTGAGGTTACCTTAAGGTTTTTCCGGGGCTTGGCGTCCCGGCGGCCCGGTCGTCGACCAGGCCTCCTGGTTGCTGGACTGATCAACCAGGCTGTTGGACGCGGCTGCTCGCAATCTGACGTATGAGTCACAGCCTGGTTGATCAGGTATCCTTTAGAGGTGCTTATCCAGTTCTCTCTTGAACACTGTGAGGGGATTGCCAATTATGCCCCTTATGTGTAGCGGAAGCGTGTTGAACAGTCTCGGGCCTCTGATGTTGATAGAGTTCTCTCTCAGAGTACCTGTTGCACCTCCGCTTTTCAACGGGGGTATTCTGCACATCTTGCCATGTCTTCTGGTCTCATGTGATGTTATTTCTGTGTGCAGGTTTGGGACCAGCCCCTCTAATATTTTCCACGTGTAAATTATTATGTATCTCTCCCGCCTGCGCTCAAGGGAATACAGATTTAGGCTCTTTAGTCGGTCCCAATAGTTTAGATGTTTTACTGAGTGGATTCTAGCAGTAAAGGATCTCTGCACGCTCTCCAGGTCAGCAATTTCTCCAGCTTTGAAAGGGGCTGTCATTGTGCAGCAGTACTCCACTCTAGAGAGCACAAGCGTTTTGAAAAGTGTCATCATCGGTATAGCATCTCTAGTGTGAAAAGTTCTTGTTATCCAACCTGTCATTTTTCTTGCATTTGTGACGGCTACTTTATTGTGTTCTCTAAAGGTAAGGTCTTCCGACATGAGTACACCCAGATCCTTTACATTGCCTTTTCGTTCTATGTTATGATTTGCCTGAGTTTTGTACTTGGTTTCCTTTTTTATATTTTCATTTTTTCCATAGCGCATGAGCTGGAACTTATCTTCGTTAAACACCATATTATTTTTTGTAGCCCATAGAAAGATCTGATCTACATCTGACTGGAGGTTTGCCGTGTCCTATATGTTGCATAGTCTCATGAAGATTCTAGTGTCATCTGCAAAGGATGATACAGTGCTATAGGTTTAGTTCTTGTCTATGTCCGATATGAGGATGAGAAAAAGTACTGGAGCAAGCACAGTACTGAGACTGAGCTCTTCACGGTTGATGGGCTGGATTTTATTTTGTTGACTATTACACATTGGGTTCTGTTGGTCAGGAAATTGTAGATCCATCTGCCTATTTTTCCGGTAATTCCTTTTGAACGCATTTTATGTGCAATAACGCCATGGTCACATTTATCAAAAGTTTTTGCGAAATCTGTGTAAATTACATCAGCGTTTTGTTTGTCTTCCATAGCATCTAATGCCATATCATAGTGGTCCAGCAACTGGTACAGGCAAGAGCACCCTGTTCTGAAACCATGTTGTCCGGGGTTATGGAGATGCTGTGATTCCATGTATTTTGTGATCTTACTTCTTAGCACTCTCTCAAAAAATTTTATGATGTGCGATGTTAGTGCTATCGGTCTGTAATTTTTTGCCTCTGCCTTATTTCCTTCTTTATGAAGTGGTGGTATCTCTGCACTTTTTAGTATATCAGGAATAACTCCAGTATCTAGGCTTTGTCTCCACAGAATGTGGAGGGCCTGCGATAGTGTTTTTTTACAGTTCTTGATGAATATGGAGTTCCAAGAATCCGGGCCTGGTGCAGAGTGCATAGGCATACTGTTTATGGCTTCTTCAAAATCCAGTGGGGATAGGGTGACGTCTGATATATGATTTGATGTTGGTATCATATCCATGAAAAATTCATTTGGGTTATCAATCTTTAGTGCGTTTAATGGCTCGCTGAAAACAGAGTCGTATGCTTCCTCAGTAGCTCGCTCATTTCTTTGTTGTCATCGGTGAAAGTTCCATCTCCCTCTCGCAGGGGCCAGATACTAGATGTGATTTTTTATCTTGATTTTGCATAGGAGAAAAAATATTTCGGATTTCACTTTATTTCACTGATGGCCTTTTGCTCTCTTTGCCTCTCCTGGATTTTGTATGACTCTTGTAGCTTGCGTTCAATTGTTTCTATTTCTCTACCTAACCTTCTTCGCCGTTCTTGAGATAGGGTGCGACTCTCAAGTTGTTCCCCGATTCGTTTTCTTCGCCTATATAGGGAACGACGTTCCCGTTCCAATCTGCATCTCTTCCTCTTTTTCTTACGGATATGCGGTTTGAACATATTTCTAGTGCTACTGAGCTTATTTTTTTCAGGCACTGGTTCAGGTTTGCAATTTCTAGCTGTTCTTCCCAGTTTATTTCTGTGAAGTCCTGGTTTATTTGCTCCCAGTTTATCTGTTTATTATTGAAGTTGAATTTGCTGAAATCTCCTCCACCGGGAATCTCGACTGGTTTTGAAGGTCTACTCCCCATGGTTGTCATAACTTCAATTAAGTTGTGATCTGAGTAACAGGTATTTGTAATCATTATGTTCCTGATCAATTCATCATTATTAGTGAAAATGAGGTCCAGCGTGTTCTCCTTCCTAGTTGGTTCTACTATTTGCTGGTTTAAGGCAAACCTGTCGCACATCCATAACAGGTCATTTGCATGTGCCTGTTCATTTAGGCTACTTCCTGGTATTCTTTCTGATATTACTGTATTAGCCAGGTGCTTCCATTTCAGGTGCCGTAGGTTGAAGTCCCCAAGCAGGATGATGTTCGGAGCTGGATTTGTGAGGTTTTCCAAGCAGTGTTCTATTTTCATTAGTTGGTCTTTAAACTGCTGAGGGTTTGCCTCCGGTGACTTATATACAAGGACAATAACTACATTTAGAATCTCTATTTTGATTATCAGCACTTCCACCATATCATTTGAGGTGTTTAGCAGCTCAGTACAGATGAGTGTGTCTTTGATGTAGAGGCTGACCCCACCCTGAAGCCGGTGTTTCCTATCACATCTGAAAAGATTGTACTCTGAGGTCCATATTTCACCATCATGGTAGTCCTTTGTGTGGGTTTCTGTTAGGGCTGCAAACACTGCATTTGCCTCATGAAGGAGACCATCTATAAATTGAACTTTGTTGGTTTTGCGTGTTTTTATACCCTGGATGTTGGCAAATATAAATGATGTTATCGTGTTAGTGGTAGTGCTGGAAGCCTTACTTGGTGTTAATATCTGAGGCTCTGGTAAGGAGGCCACTGTGTTTGCGTCCAGGGTGTGTTGTTTTGGAAGTGATTCGCCCAGTTTTGGTAGTAGGACGGGTGTTGTGTGATGTAGTACCTGTGTGCTTGTTGATAATTTGTATTCCAGTCTTGTTGGTATTTCCCTTCCCCTCTGTAATCCTGTAGTGGTTCCATCTGACTGTTCCTCTCGCTTATATTTACTACTCTGTTTCTGCCTTCCTCTAAAAAATTTCCAGTAGTGTCATATTGATCTTCCCGTCTATAACGCTGTGTACCTCTCACGTGGAATTCCGGACACTGAAGATTATAGTATTTTTTGTCCCTAATTGAAAATTGACATAATTTAGGGTGGAAGTATCTACACCCTGTTCCAAAACGGCATGTACCCCTCGCCAACATGTTCCTGCATTTTCGAGGATGCAGAAAATGGCATTTTGCTCCTAATTTTCCATATTTGCATATTCCTTTATCGTAGAATTTGCAAATGTGTTCCGGTTTTGCGTTTTTCAAGGTATTTATATCTCTGTCTGTCTTGGCTACCTCTTTATTGGAGCCATCTCCATTTCTCGTCCCAATTCCTTCATTTATGCACTCTGTCTCACTGTTGCTCTCATCGTTTATATTACCTGGCTCTGCAATATTCCCTACATCATATATACCTTAATATCACTTTGGTGTTCACTAATAATACGATCAAGTCTAATTTAATAAAAAAAAAACAGACTCTGCAGGTTGTGTGTATTCGATTCCCTGCAATGATTGTGAGTCTGTGTACCTTAGACAAATAGGAAAATCATCCTTACAAATACGTATGTCCCAACATGCTTATAGTATAAGAACTGCCCAAACGTCTAATGCTTTGTATCTACATACAAGTTTGTGTGACCACACTATTAATTGGGATGGGGCGAAAAGCATTGCCAATTGCAATGGCTTTGTGGAACGGAATTTAATTGAGTCTGCCCTAATTAGTCAATGTCCAAATCTTCTTAATGTTAGTACTGGTATGTACAAACTTGACCCTGTTTTAAGTTACAATATTGCACAACAGTTTAAAAAAAACTATGATAGTTATATTGTCTCATAACAATATTATTTTAATATTTTATGTAGGTTCATTGAGGTTGTTTCTTTAAGCTTTTATTCTTACCGCATAAATCTATACCTTTTTCTGGTTCTTCCCTTCTTCTGGTTTTGGTTTTGGTTTTAAATAGAAACTTTTTCTGGTTATATATATATATATATATATATATATATATATATATATATATATATATATATATATTATATATATATATATATATATATATATATATATATATATATATATGTTGTACCTAGTAGCCAGAACTCACTTCTCAGCCTACTATGCAAGGCCCGATTTGCCTAATAAGCCAAGTTTTCCTGAATTAATATATTTTCTCTAATTTTTTTCTTATGAAATGATTAAGCTACCCATTTCATTATGTATGAGGTCAATTTTTTTTATTGGAGTTAAAATTTTCGTAGATATATGACCGAATCTAACCAACCCTACCTAACCTAACCTAACCTATCTTTATAGGTTAGGTTAGGTTAGGTAGCCGAAAAAGTTAGATTAGGTTAGGTTAGGTAGGTTAGGTAGTCGAAAAACAATTAATTCATGAAAACTTGGCTTATTAGGCAAATTGGGCCTTGCATAGTAGGCTGAGAAGTGCGTTCTGGCTACTAGGTACGACATATATATATATGTCGTACCTAATAGCCAGAACGCACTTATCGGCCTACTATGCAAGGCCCGATTTGCCTAATAAGCCAAGTTTTCCTGAATTAATATATTTTCTCAATTTTTTTTTCTTATGAAATGATAAATCTAACCATTTCATTATGTATGAGGTCAATTTTTTGTATTGGAGTTTAAATTAACGTAAATATATGACCAAACCTAACCAACCCTACCTAACCTAACCTAACCTATCTTTATAGGTTAGGTTAGGTTAGGTAGCGGAAAAAGTTAGGTTAGGTTAGGTTAGGTAGGTTAGGTAGTCGAAAAACAATTAATTCATGAAAACTTGGCTTATTAGGCAAATTGGGCCTTGCATAGTAGGCTGAGAAGTGAGTTCTGGCTACTAGGTACGACATATATATATATATATATATATATATATATATATATATATATATATATATATATATATATATATATATATATATATATATATATATATATATATATATGTATATATTATTAAATATGACCGAAAAAGTAAGATTAATATTTCTAACACGAATTTTCTCAATCTTTCGTACATTTCTTTTCACTGTTGGAGGTAAATCAAAAATCAATTCTCCAAAATTCATTTTTATTTCTAGTCTGACGCGACACAAGCGCGTTTCGTAAAACTTATTAC
The DNA here is from genome assembly GCF_040958095.1 of Procambarus clarkii. Taxonomy (NCBI): domain Eukaryota; kingdom Metazoa; phylum Arthropoda; class Malacostraca; order Decapoda; family Cambaridae; genus Procambarus; species Procambarus clarkii. The sequence goes on along the minus strand of NC_091238.1, from coordinate 681,258 downwards.
ATTTTCAAAGACTTTAGTTCACAAATACACAACATTTTTACACAGGTACCTGATGTCAGACATCTGCAGGAGCTGAAGTAGGCATTTGAGCAGAGTTCCGTGTTGCGTTTCACTTACGAGATGGAAAAGGATGGGAAGCTGCCTTTTCTAGATGTAACAGTCATGGAAAAGAGCGGAGGTTTCCACACTGCAGTCTACACTAAGGAAACGAACATAGGAATGTGCCTAAATGCCAACAGCGACTGCCCAGACAGGTACAAGAGGAGTGTTGTTAACGCATATGTCGACCGTGCTCTCAGCGACAGCTCAGAATGGAAGCAAGTCGACGAAGAACTCTGTAGGGTAAGGCAGGTCCTAGTCAACAATGGCTTCTCCAATGGTTTCGTAGAAGACATCATAAGAAGGAAAGTGAAACGCCATGCAACCTCTGAAGAGACAACAAACACAACACCTATACCCCCTATTAGACTATTTTACAGGGACTTCTTTTCCACAGCTCATAAAACGGAGGAAAGGGTCCTGAAAGATATTGTTAATAGAAACGTTATCCCTACAGACAGAAATCAGAGGATACAACTGACGATTTACTATAAAACCAGAAAAACGGCCAGCCTACTCATGAGAAACTCTCCAGACACAAAACAGAACGCTTTAAAAGAGACTAACGTCGTCTATGCCTTCAAATGCCCTCTTGGGGACAGTAAGCTCCAAAAAACCCAGTATATAGGCAAGACAACAACATCTCTTTCTAGGCGTTTAACGATGCATAAGCAACAGGGCTCCATTAAGGAACATATAATCTCTTCCCACAACCAAACCATCGCCAGAGAAATCCTAGTAAACAACACAGAAATCATCGATAGATACAGCGATAGCAGGCGGCTTGACGTTTGCGAGGCACTACACATCAAGAAGTCAACACCAGCAATCAACAGCCAATTAATGCACAACTATATTCTACCCACCTCAAGACTCCGCTCCAATATAGAACCATCAAGAAATATGGACCAATAGGCTTTCTACAAAACACTTCTATTCAATACCCATTGTTTCGTGTTCTGTCTTGTGTTGATGAAATTAATACCCTATTAATATCACCTCTTGTTCTGTCTTGTGTTGATGAAATTAATACCCTATTAATGCCATTTCTTGTTCTGTCTTGTGTTAATGCCACATCACCCCTTCCACCTCACTCAAATGTAGATATAAAATCGGAGATGCGTAAGTTCTATTCAGTTGTGTATTTGTGAACTAAAGTCTTTGAAAATGTAATAAGTTTTACGAAACGCGCTCGTGTCGCGTCAGACTAGAAATAAAAATGAATTTTGGAGAATTGATTTTTGATTTACCTCCAACAGTGAAAAGAAATGTACAAAAGATTGAGAAAATTCGTGTTAGAATTATTAATCTTACTTTTTCGGTCATATTTAATAATATATGTCTACAAGAAAGACTGCTACCAAAATATACTAATATATGTATATATATATATATATATATATATGTATATATGTCGTACCTAGTAGCCAGAACGCACTTGTCAGCCTAATATGCAAGGCCCGATTTGCCTATTATGCCAAGTTTTCATGAATTAATTGTTTTTCGACTACCTAACCTACCTAACCTAACCTAACCTAACATTTTCGGCTACCTAACCTAACCTAACCTAACCTATAAAGATAGGTTAGGTTAGGTTAGGTAGGGTTGGTTAGGTTCGGTCATATATCTACGTTAATTTTAAAGCCAATAAAAAAAAATTACCTTATACGTAATGAAATGGGTAGCTTTATCATTTCATAAGAAAACAATTAGAGAAAATATATTATTTCATGAAAACTTGGCTTATTAAGCAAAACGGGCCTTGCATAGTAGGCTGAGAAGTGAGTTCTGGCTACTAGGTACGACATATATATATATATATATATATATATATATATATACGTTGTACCTAGTAGCCAGAACGTCGTACTCGGCCTGCTATGCAAGGCCCGATTTGCCAAAGAAGCCAAGTTTTCCTGAATTAATATATTATCTTTTCTTTTTTTCTTATGAAATGGTAAAGCTACCCATTTCATTATGTATGGGGTCAATTTTTTTTTATTTGAGTTAAAATTAACGTAGATATATGACCGAACCTAACCAACCCTACCTAACCTAACCTAACCTATCTTTATAAGTTAGGTTAGGTTAGGTAGCCGAAAAAGTTAGGTTAGGTTAGGTAGGTTAGGTAGTCGAAAAGCAATTAATTTATGAAAACCTGGCTTATTAGGCAAATCGGGCCTTGCATAGTAGGCAGAGAAGTGCGTTCTGGCTACTAAGTACGACATATATATATATATATATATATATATATATATATATATATATATATATATATATATATATATATATATTAGTATATTTTGGTAGCAGTCTTTCCTGTAGACATATATTATTAAATATGACCGAAAAAGTAAGATTAATAATTCTAACACGAATTTTCTCAATCTTTCGTACATTTCTTTTCACTGTTGGAGGTAAATCAAAAATCAATTCTCCAAAATTCATTTTTATTTCTAGTCTGACGCGACACGAGCGCGTTTCGTAAAACTTATTACATTTTCAAAGACTTTAGTTTACAAATACACAACTGAATAGAACTTACGCATCTCCGATTTTATATCTACATTTGAGAGAGGTGGATGGGGTGGATGGGGCATTAATAGGGTATTAATTTCATCAACACAAGACAGAACAAGGGGTGGTATTAATAGGGTATTAATTTCATCAACACAAGACAGAACACGAAACAATGGGTATTGAATAGAAGTGATTGTAGAAAGCCTATTGGTCCATATTTCTTGATGCTTCTATATTGGAGCGGAGTCTTGAAGTTGGTAGAATATAGTTGTGCATTAATTGGCTGTTGATTGCTGGTGTTGACTTCTTGATGTGTAGTGCCTCGCAGATGTCAAGCCGCCTGCTATCGCTGTATCTATCGATGGTTTCTGTGTTGTTTGCTAAGATATCTCTGGTGATGGTTTGGTTGTGAGAAGAGATTACATGTTCCTTAATGGAGCCCTGTTGCTTATGCATCGTTCATCGCCTGGATAGAGGTGTTGTTGTCTGGCCTATATACTGAATTCTTTGAGGCTTTCAGTTCCCAAGTGGGTATTTGAAGGCATAGACGACGTTGGTCTCTTTTAAAGCGTTCTGCTTTGTGTCTGGAGAGTTTCTCATGAGTAGGCTGGCCGTTTTCTTAGTTTTATATTAAATCGTCAATTGTATCTTCTGATTTTTGTCAGTAGGGATAACGTTTCTATTAGCAATATCTTTCAGGACCCTTTCCTCCGTTTTATGAGCTGTGGAAAAGAAGTTCCTGTAAAATAGTCTAATAGGTGGTATAGGTGGTATTAGTGTTAGTTGTCTCTTCAGAAGTTGCATGGCGTTCCACTTTCCTTCTTATGATGTCTTCAATGAAACCATTGGAGAAGCCGTTGCTGACTAGGCCTTACCCTACAGAGTTCTTCATCGACTTGCTTCCATCCTGAGCTGTGGCTGAGAGCACGGTCGACATAAGCGTTAACGACACTCCTCTTGTACCTGTCTGGGCAGTCACTGTTGGCATTGAGGCACATTCCTATGTTTGTTTCCTTAGTGTAGACTGCAGTGTTGAAATATCCGCTCCTTTCCATGACTGTTACATCTAGAAAGGGCAGCTTCTCATCCTTCTCCATCTCGTAAGTGAAACACAACCCAGAATTCCGCTCAAATGCCTCCTTCAGCTCCTGCAAAGTTTGTTTCTGAACGGTGTCCAGGCAAATATGCAACTGAAAACTCCTAAAGTTATTTGCCTGGAGTCCGTTCAGGCTTGTTTGCATTTGTGTTCCTCACGTGTGCCCCAAACAATGAGGTCATTTGATAAATATCAGCAAGTAAGCAGTCCTTTCTGTTTGAGGTCAGCCTCCCAAGATGAGATAGTTACATTAACATAACATCAGTAGGAATTAAAAATCTCAGACTGGGTCGGTCAAGAATCAGTCACGTGGTCAAGCGTCTCTAGAGAGTTGGATCAGTCAAGATTCAGTCACATAGTCTAGCATCTCTAGAGCGCTGGGTCGTACAAAATTCAGTCACTTGGTCAAGCGTCTCTTACCCTTAAACCACGCATATTGGGGACCCGGAAGCGAAAAATATTCGAATTATGAAGAAATAACTTAAAAATGTTAAACAAATCTCTAACTTATTGGCTTCAGCGTCGTGAAACTTTCATCAAAATAGTTTCAGAAATTGATTTTAGGTGAATTAAAAAAAATGTTTTGTTGATAAGGAGAGCAGCTATTAACTGGAACTGAAGGATAATGCAATAATAAAGAGATGCAAGTACCAGTCCGACGCTCAAAGAAGAATAATAGTAAGAAGTGTCCACAAAGTGGATATGCAGCTGGTACGTTTATAGCATTGCTGAGTATGTGTCAGTATTTATGTGTCATATGTATGTGTCATTCTGAGTATTTAGAATGGATAATAACGCAAATAATAATGAGTAACTATGTTATTATTCTCTATTTTGTTATATATCATATATATACATTGTCCAATGTTAATATATGTTACTTTCGTCAATGTCTCAAAAATATTTTTTTAGTAGAGGATTTTCTTTTTTTAAGATTTTAGTTTTTTTGTCTACTATGTTTATTTTCCGATTTTGTTGTAAACCTTACATCCTGGAGAGTGGATTACCTTTCCCTAACTATGTGAAGATAGAATGAAATTGGTCAACAAATAAATCAGTCACAACTCACAGTACTTGGGACTTTGAATTTTTTGGGGCGTTTTCTTCTCAGATTTTAAACTCTATTTTCTTGGGGCTTTTCTTTTCTTAGTGTGGGAAAAACCTGCTGGGATTGATATAAGAGGAGACTACCAGGGACTTGTACTGAACTAAATTAAAAATTTACTGTCTGCAAATTAATTCAACTAAAATCTCTAGCTAGGGTTGTAAATCCTAGATCCTCTTTTCCTAATGACAAACTGTGGGCTGTAAGGGACAGGTGGGGTGAATGACTAGTTGATAGAAGTTCCAATCCACCTGTAGACAGGGATCTCACATCAGCTTGTATTTTATACAAGGATAAGATTTGATAAATTCAGTTATCTGACTGAACACTGGCTCTGTTTAAATCAGAGATTTAAACATACATAGTCTAACCTAGTACCATAACTTAACAGCCAATATGTACTTATACTATAAACAACAAATTAAATTGTAAAAGTATAATAAATGACCTTAAATGTAGTCTAAATACTGTCAAGTACTAGAAATTATATTCAATTAAATGAACTTATATGATAACTTATAAATAACTAAGCAAGCTATTGATAACTTAATTTATATATTCAAATATATATGCAGACATATTCACTTTATACAGTTAGCTTGACTGAATCTCTTCCAAGACTGTGGACACTTGTGAGGTTTTTACTTATTGAGGCTGAATTCTTTTCTGACAGAATGGACACTCATGAGGTTCAGTGCTTGGATAAGATTCACAGCTACACTACAATTTTAATAAACTTACTGAAATGTGAGGCTTAGCCTCGCTTTTTAACCAACAGACAGATTTATAGGATATTAAAGTTACACAAGCATACAATTGGCCAATCATACACCAAATAACCCTCAATATACTTCTCTGCCAGTCGGGGTGCCTGTCTGACAAGTTTGCCAGACTGATTAACTCTCCCTTGTTGAGTTTAGGCACGATATTTTGCTACAGCGTTGCTGTATGATGATCTGGTAGCGTTGCTACGTGATTATCCTGCAGTTGCAGAAGAATGATTCGAGATAAAAGTTTATGAATGAAGGTGGAGGAAACCGTGTCACTGATCTCCACTATACACTCTATTTTATGTGAATGTTCACGGATTTTCCTTGTAGATATTGTCCAGGTACTCCCCCAGTTCTAGAGAGTATTCACTGGCGATAAAAATGTTAGATAAGGTGTCCTTGAGCTGGTAATGTTCGCTAAGGATCAGTCACTTGTTCACTCATTTGTAAACAAACGCGGAGTGCCGCGAGGCATCGTCGTGGGCGCTTCTCGCCCCCCGAGATGCTCCTCCCTCTCCCTTGAGAGGTAACTTTCAATGAATATTGATTGATTATTTTTACAGTCTAGACTTATGATTAAGATAAGATGTGATTATAATATAATTAGATATAAGATTTAAAGATTATAAGTAGTATTTGAAAGTACCACTGAATCTTATTAAGGATTCGATTTTTAATCCTACCGGATGTTGAATCAATGTTCCAATAGTTTTTTAATTAAGAAGTCCTTCTAGAAGCTTCTGGATCCTTGAGAAATCATGTACAAAGTCACGTAGGCATCAAAAGGGCCCCTGTTGCGTACGTGTTCATGGTGCCATTGTCATCCAGGATCAAGCTATATAATGAATCTTTAAAGATTCATTATATGATTTTGATACAATTTAGATATGATTTTGATATGATTTAGATATGATATAGAAATTATACATTTCTTAGATGATTATTAGATATGGTGGGTAAAAATTTCCCACACTTAGACCAAATTAGAGTTTTTTCACATATGTAAAGTATACCCTAAATATATCCCCTAAATCATTATAATTATCCATATATTTGTTTTTTTCAGGGGGTATTTTTTATTGACTTCATTTCAACATATATTGACTTACAACTTTCACATATTCGAGTACGAATGCCGAACAATGTTTATTAAAATATACAAATATATTAAAGAATTAGAACTACCTTCATTCATTATCGATAACTTCAACTTCAATTATCTCTGAAACTAGAGTTTCAACTTTGAGTGGCTTCTAAAATTCCAGTTTTTGACCAATTTTCACCATTTTGACATATTGTGTGCTCAATTGTCTGTTCTACAATCTCTTTAGAATTGATTTTTTTATAAATCCTATACGTATGGAGTTATAATTTATTTTGATCTAAATTTGCTGCATATTTCAAATGCAATATTGACGATTTTTTTACAGTAAACTATACAGAAAATCTATATTCTAATTTGATGAAAATAAAGATCATATGCTATTCTGAGAGACTAATAAAACAAAATGAACAATTTGTGATCGTTTAGTATTTTTCATTTTGATTTGAAAATCTGAAGTTTTCAATATTAAATTTTAAAATTATTTTTGATTCACTCGTTTTTCATGTTACGTGGTGATCATTTAGACAAAATTTTAGCGTTTGTCTAGCTGATTATGCACAAAAAATTGGAATGTGTTTGTGCAAATTTTATAAATTTGAGTTATGTCAAATCGTATATGTATGTTTTGCACGGTTTAAGGGATAATTATAGGCGACGATCAACAAGTTGTAGCCTTCACACGTCTCAGTTTACCTGCCAACGAATTGCATCGTAAGATCTACTACAAACAATGTATTCGAATTATAATTATAATGATTTATGATCACTTGATATAACGGGTGATATTAACTGCACTCACCAGGTTTTTGGTGATCGCATATGTCATAACTAATGATGAATTTACCTATACAATGAGCTCAAGTACAAGAACCTGACATCACCGGGAAGACACTTATCCTGGGAGATAGCGTAAAGTAACGTGGTCGTCGAGCAGGCACAAACCAACGTATAATTTAACTATTTGTGAGATCTCAACCAAACACGTCTCTCGGTTGTGATTCAAGATAACCAGCCCATCCTTCCCGGCTGGTAGCAAACTCCTTCCCCAAATTCGTTTTTACTGATTTCCGGAAGAGAGATTTTATTTAGTTGATTTGATTACTCCAAATTTCATTTAATTTATAGAATCATTTTTTAATATATTCAGTCTTCAGACTGGCGCCTTTAGAGTTGTAACAAGTGATTAAATTTTGGTTGTGATATGATTTTAGTTGTGATGTAGTAATGCATTTTTTTTACTCGTTTTTTAGCCTGGCAAATTTGCCACGTACAATCTCCTTTGGGACTAATTAAATTAATTTAATTTAAGGTTTATTAAACACTAAAACAACAGTAATTCCTCACTGCTTGTTGTGTTAAGGAATTTATATATGATGTAAAAAGTTTTCCCAAAACTGTCAACCAGGTGGTGGAGAGTGTGGAGGTGCTGTGGGTACTGGGGATTTTACCTGTAGTGATTGTCAACCAGGTACTGGGGACTATACCTGTAGTGACTGTCAACCAGGTACTGGGGACTTTACCAGTAGTGACTGTCAACCAGGTACTGGGGACTATACCTGTAGTGACTGTCAACCAGGTACTGGGAACTTTACCTGTAGTGACTGTCAACCAGGTACTGGGGACTATACCTGTAGTGACTGTCAACCAGGTACTGGGGACTATACCTGTAGTGACTGTCAACCAGGTACTGGGGACTATACCTGTAGTGACTGTCAACCAGGTACTGGGGACTTTACCTGTAGTGACTGTCAACCAGGTACTGGGGACTATACCAGTAGTGACAGTTAACCAGGTACTGGGGACTATACCTGTAGTGACTGTCAACCAGGTGGTGGAGAGTGTGGAGGTGCTGTGGGTACTGGCGACTATACCTGTAGTGACTGTCAACCAGGTGGTGGAGAGTGTGGAGGTGCTGTGGGTACTGGGGACTATACCTGTAGTGATTGTCAACCAGGTACTGGGGACTTTACCTGTAGTGACTGTCCACCAGCTGCTGGAGAGTGTGGAGGTGCTGTGGGTACTGGGGACTATACCTGTAGTGACTGTCAACTAGGTACTGGGGACTATACCTGTAGTGACTGTCAACCAGGTATTGGGGACTATACCTGTAGTGACTGTCAACCAGGTATTGGGGACTATACCTGTAGTGACTGTCAACCAGGTACTGGGAACTTTACTTGTAGTGACTGTCAACCAGGTACTGGGAACTATACCTGTAGTGACTGTCAACTAGGTACTGGGGACTATACCTGTAGTGACTGTCAACCAGGTACTGGGGACTATACCTGTAGTGACTGTCAACTAGGTACTGGGGACTATACCTGTAGTGACTGTCCACCAGGTGCTGGAGAGTGTGGAGGTGCTGTGGATAGGTTGGTCTGGTGAAGATGGCTATGAGGTTGCAGGTGTAGGCGCCACTGATGATGAGACAATAGAGGTACCACACACCGACGAACATCCTCCGCCACACTGTGCGGGGGAGAGCCGGCAAGCTCTGGTTCAGTGGTCCTCGCTGGAGGTAGAGCCACCTGGTGACCACGCCGCCCACCATGGCCGCCCCCGCCACACGCTCCTGCACACGTCAACATTTATGTTAATTTCCAACCAAAAATAACACTGGCCAACTTTTTTCGCTTTATTTTTTCTGAGTAAGATTTGACACTTGTCATTTAATCCATTCGTGCAGATTTCAAGAATTAAATTGGTTTTTGTCTATCACGTCAACATTTAATTTTACAGTTTTTTTGCGTTTTTCAAGTATTATGTAGAAGAAATCCATGAATGTGCACTCACGAAAGATATGTAGCGACTATCATGAAAGTTATGTGGGGACTATCATGAAAGTTATGTGGGGACTAATTAAATTATAACTTCTCTTTTCCCAATTCAGATAAAAGCTGCTGCTAGAAAAAAGTGTTGTCCAGTCACACGACGAATATTAGTGACTGTGTGAAGGTGTACCGGGCTGTCTGTCATGTTACTCATGGAGACCAGCACCTACAATCACGAAGCACCATGCACTTCTTCTTACGTCCCTGAGTTATGAAGGTTCCTAAGTACTCCGTAAGAAAAGACGCTTTAACACGCCACTTTGTTTATGCGTGTTAAAGAATATATATAAGTGACAGGTAGTAGTCTTAATGAATTGTTATGGAGAAAATTTGTCGCTGCAGTCTTAAGGAATTCTCATCTGGAAAAATTTGTTGCTACTGTCTTAAGGAATTGTTATGGAGAAAACATCGTCACTAAGCTGTACCCGTTTAAGAGTGAAATTAAAGTCTAAAGCTGTCCATTTTCAGAGGACATGTAAATTAGGAGTGTGTGAAGTAAGTAATGTTGTCAGATGTTAGTTCTTATACCTGGCTCTTAACATTTATAGGTATAGTTTCGTTACTATTAACGCGATTTTCATGAGATTTAAAACAGATGCATTTCAGATGCATTAAGAACAAATGAGATAGTTTTCATGCTCCAGCTCCTGCCTTCCGCCTTAGTCCTCTTGTGTATTTTTGCTATTAACAGTTCAATTTCCCTGAGATCTAAAATACAGGTATTTCCGAATTAGTAAAATGGAGCAGGGCAACTACCAAGTTTCAGGTCCTGTCCTCCGCCATAGTTCTCACCTGTATTTTCGCTATTAGCAGCTCTATTTCACCCCAGAATTGATATTATCTTACTGTTTAACTCAGCCGGTGGCTGAGCGGACAGAACAATGGACGTGTTATCCTGTGGTCCTGGGTTCAGTCCCCGGAGTTACTCTCTCACAGTTTGCGCAACTCCTTGAATGGCTTAATCTCCATCAATCTCTCATGAATAGCAAAGGCTCTTTGGAGATCAAAACTATTGTAGTAGAATTGGCCAAGCTACCCATCTGCAATGATCGATATTGATTGTTGTAGAATATTGATTCAACATGTGTGGAAATATGTAAAATGGTACTAGCCTTGTGGAATCGTTACCGCTACACAAGATTATTTCGTGAAAACCTTCCTTACAAAAATCACGCTGATGTAGCTGATCGCAGTAAACCTGGAAATATACATATTGGAGAACCGCCCGAATTCAACAGCCGGATGGCTGAAGTCCCCCATCGATCGGTCCTTATTGGATTAGTCACCCAGTTTGCTAGCGGACCAGCGACTTTACCAACTTACAAAACTCTCCCTCGCCTCGCAGTTTGAAGGAGCATTTTACAAGGGATTAGGAAAAGATATGGAATATAAGAGATGGCACTGGTTTTAAAAAGCTCTGAAGGAAGCTCTTGTTCACATTCTTCAAGGACGAATGAAGAGAGTTATTATTTCATATGGAAACACAAAATACTTGTGTTTATTTTCTCCCTCTAAATGACAACTCTGTGTCAAAGGGTATAAATGGTGAGATGTGAAGACTTTTATTCACTTCAAGGAGTGTCGTTCCATGTACACGCTCACAAAGTTTAAGCATCTAAATCAGTGTATTGTAGATGCAGACTTTACTAGTGATGAAATTTTAAAACCTGGTGACTGTTTCGTCTGTCTAAATGACAGATCGATGATCGTAGACTGTTTTGTCTACTATCATCAGGAATCTCGGGCGCATTTGCATGACAGTTATGGGAAGAATATCCTTACAGTAACGTTTCTCAATGCGAGGTAATGCAGATTAATACAACTCAAGGAGGGATAATACTTGGTTTATCTCCAAATCCCACAACAAACCTCACATTATAGGACTTCAGTATAGTGCCTGTAATGAAGATTTAGGAATACAGAAAAATATTATTAAACGCTGGAGTTTTAAATCGGCAAGAAGACAAATTTGTCATGAAGTCAGAAATAATATTTCTCTCTAGGGTGTAATTATCCCGTATGGTATTGGGTTCAATGATGGAATAGGATAGAGTAAAGAGGAAGAAAAAGAATGGGAGAAATACTATTTCACTGGACTAGCCAATTTAGCATACGTTTTGAGGGATAATAAAAAGAATTCGTGATGGTTCGTATACCCCGTGGAGAAGATGTAGTGGGGACTGAGCGAGAGAACAAACAAGTAAAAGGTAGATCTAATAAAGGAAGAAAATGTAATTTGGCGCAGTTATAGTCTAAAACTAATTGATAAGAAAAAATATCATCGATAGCTTAATTTGGAAACTCTACAAGTAAGAAAATGTGCGGAGTTTAAATGTTCCCGAGGTGACTTGCCGAGTCGTGGCACAACCTACCACCAACTTGCTCCATCGTTCTTGAAATGTCAACACATACATGAGCAATGACCACCTCACATATTGTTTATTGTAAGACGTGTTTACAGCATTTACATGTATTTGCTAAGATGTGATTTACGTTTTGCCTATTACTGAAAACGTTACCGGCAAAAATATTATTTGAAATAAATACTGTGATAAAACCGTTTTTTAGTTTTATATTTTAAGATTTACCCAATGTAATGGGTGTGAAGACTCAACCTGAGGATGGAAGTGTTCCTGATGTAGTGAACAACACTATATGACAAAGTCCAGGTGCAACTATTTTGTGGAGGAATATGCCATGGGCGGAAAAGCAGTCATATGAAGTGATGTCTCATACTGATAGATCCAAGCATAAGAAAATTTATCCGACTCTGCAAAAGTTTATTGGTGAAAATGAGCACGTTTTAATGGTATACCTTCAATGCCACTGAAAGAAAAATTTCTATCCATGAAATGTAACGTAGTTCTATTTAGTATGAAAGAGAACATCACAGAGGTACTGAAAAGACGAATATTGCAGTGTTGTTGTTGATGAAAACTCTTTGGGGAAAACCTGACTCCAATAACTAATAATTAAATATATACTTCGATAGCTATGAAGGACCACCACTTTTTGAGAAAAAGTGGAAAACAAAAAAAAGATAATGGAAAAACTGATCCCAAGAACTAGTGTCCTATGGATCTTAGTGAAACTGTATTTCTTATATAAATGGAGTTAAATTAACTTACACAAAATTGAGGGGTTATATGCTAAAAGATGAATACATCCCTAGCATTATTTTGGTGCTGGTTCTTCACCAGAGTAAATCAAATATGAAAGTAAATAAGGTTGATTATATAATATTAATTGGAGGTAAATACACCTCAATATACTGCTGGATAGAATAGTACAGTATATATATAAATCAATGGGTTAATGTAATTGATCTCTTTGAGAGATCACTTCTGTAACTACAGAGTTATTGCTACAGATAAAAAAAAGGAACAGCTTAGCTGTAATTCTAGAGAGTTGTAATCAGTTGCTACGCTCCACCGACGACGTGTTGCATATGGCAAATTGTTGCACGGAACGGTGGGGAAGCCTAGCACCTCGGTTGGCGTCGCCTTGGTACTGAAAGGCAATTACATTGTAGAAATCTTCTACATAATAGGTAACTACAAATACATCCTAAATTATGAGGATAACAGTGGAAATCTTCAGCCAATATCTGCGCAATTTATATTCAAACACTGTAAACTTCTTCTGAAGAAATAAGGAAAATAATCTTCTATTTAGATTATAAATGTACTAAAGACACGTTCGGGATTTTATTATTTTTTATACGGCCTAACGACTGCTAGCCTAAATGTTAACTGTGGCCACATGATAACAAACAGGTGAACCTAGCTGCCGAGCCCTGTGTCCGTTGATGTGGAGACTTGAGCAATTCTTCGTCCTCCAGCTGCTGCTTGAAAGACGTTGACTTTGGAATTGCAGATATGCTAGTCTGGGACACAGCTATATTATGCCAGATAACGTGGCAACGCTCTACTGGTCGTGGGAGCGAAATAAGTATGGTCAAAACGTAGCTCTGCTACACGTTGTCAATGGCGTCTGCCGTGCTCTCTCGTTCTCTCGTGTGACGCTCTCCCGTCTTCCTCCTCTTCCTTATTGTGTATGCGCGGCTCTCGATAGACATCTCAAGCGTAAATGGATATGTATATATCGCAATTGACTAATGAAGGAAAAGGTAGTGATGAGTACTAATATCACATTAAATTCTTCTGCGATAAAATAGAATTTCTCGTAACATAAATTGGCTTATTAAAGTTATGCAACTAATCGAGGAAATTAAAGTAAAATCATTTACATTAAAGTAATTTCTTCTAGAATGTTTAATATCAACTAAATAAGGGAGTTCCAGTAAGTAGTAGTATACTACGAAATTAAACTTATTAGTAAGTAACTATTTTTAGTAAAGGAAATAATAAACTGGACTCTTGTTATAAATCCAACTAAATGTGGAGAGAATTCATGTTACTGCCTGTCGTTCCTCACGTCGTCACTCTCACTAAGAAGAATCTGGCAATATGTGTAAGTAAATCATGATAATGATTAAATCTACAAGTCAGTAATTTTAGTAACTACTTGTGGTTAATGCAAATGTTGCATAAAATACAAAGATGTATAAAACTGTTGGTTATTTCCAACAAACTCCTAGGATGTTCCACCAAACATTTCGCATTTTCCAATTGTCCTGAAAAACGACGTTTCATTGTTTTGGAAACGTTTTTGATTACGTTTAAAATACGTATTTTGAGAATTTGTTAAGACGAATATAAAACGTGAGGTCAAAACGTTTTCATTAATAGAACGTATTTTAAATGTCTTGATATAACCTTTTGAAGCAAAGGTTTTAAAACATTAATTGCAATTAATAAGTATTGAATTTATTAGGTATAATTATCTTTATTGCATTTAGAAAGATAGAGACAGTGAGAGGAAAGAGAGAGCAAGAGAGAAAGGAGAGAGGAAGACAGAGGAGAGAGAGAGAGAAATTGAGAGAAAGAAAGGAACAAAGAAAGGGAGAAGAAGAGAGAGAAGAGGAGCGTGAAGAAGAGAGGGAAAGAGAAAAAGAGCGTGAAGAAGAGAGGGAAAGAGAAGAAGACAGAGAGAAGAAGAAGAGAGAGATATAAGAAGAAGATAGAGAGAGAAAGAGAGGAAAAAGAGAAAGAAGAGAGAGAGAGAGAAGAAAAGAGTGAGCAGAGAGAGAGAGAAGAGAAGGAGAGAGGTAGAAGAGAGAGGAAAGAAGACAAGAAGAATTGAGAAAGAGAGAAGAGGAAGAGGAAGCTAGAGTCAGAAAGAAGAGAGAGAGAAAGCAAAGAGAGAGAGAGAAAGATGAGAGAGCAGAAGGGAAGAGAAAAATTGAGAGAGAGAGAGAAGTAGAGATTAGAGAGAGAGGAGTAAAAGAAGAGAGAGAGAGAAAGAAGAGAGTGAGATGATAGAGAGAAGATAAAAGAAGAGAGAGAGATGAAGAAAAGAGAAAAGAAGAAGATATAGGTAGAGAATAGAGAGAGAAGAAGAAGAGTGAGAGAGCAAGAAAGGAGGGGGAGAGAGAGAGAGAGGAGAGAGTAGAAAAGAGAGAGAAGAAGAAGAGAGAAGAGAGAGTAAGAAGAAGAGAGAGAGAGAGAGAGATATGTACGGTGGCGGTTGTGGGCAGTGGCAGCGGTGGCGAGCAGTAGCGGGCGGTGGCGACTGTGGCGGGTGGTTGCGGCTGTGGCAAAAAGTGGCAGGGGGTAACGAGCGGTGGTGGGTGGTGGCTGGAGGTGGCAGGCGGTGGCGGGTGGTAGGTGGCGGGCATTGGCAGCAGGTGGTGGTGGACTGTGGTGGGCTATGGCGGGCGGTGATGGTCTGTGGTGGGTGGTGGCATGCGTTGGCAGACGGTGGTGGTGGACTTTGTCAGGCGGTGGCAGAGGGTGATGGCAGGCGATGGCGGCAGTGGTGGGCAGTTGGGGGGCGGGTTGTGGCAGACAGTGGTGGGTGGTTGCTTGTGGTGGCAGGCGATGGTGGTTGGTGGAGGGTGTTGGCGGGTGGTGGTGGGGGTGTCGGGCAGTGGCAGGGCTGGTGGGCGGTGGCGAATGGTGGCGGGCAGTAGTGAGTGGTGGCGGGCGGTGGCAGGACTAGCAGCTGTGGCGGGCGGTGGCTGCTGTGTCGGACGGTGGTGGCTGTGGTGGGCGATGGAGAGTGGTGGTGGCGGGAATGGCTGGCGGTAGCAGCCAGCTGTTAGACAGCCTACACCAATGAAGGCCTCAGCTAAACTAAACTAAACACTGTGTCTCCACCACCAGCCCAGAGTTACCAGCTCGCCCTCTTAAAATGTTTCCTTCAAAGAGTGTATATTATCTTTGAAGAACAAGTTTGGTTATCAAAGAAAAAATGCATATATTATTGTATACATCTTATTACATTCCTGCCAAATAACTATAAGTTAAAACAGGAAAAAAATTCAACATATAAATAAAAACCAGAATTAGATTTCCTTATACCACCGTCACAGGCCGAGGCCTGTCCCCTCACATCCTGTCTGGGCCGGCAACTACCCAGACACTCACCCCAAACTCTCCCTCACTCTCACTCACTCTCATACCCACTCTCACTCACTCACACACTTTCACTCACTCCCACTCACTCTCACACTCTCAAACACTCCCTCTCACACACTCTTACTCACTCTCACACACACTTACATACTATCACACACTCACACACTCTCACTCACTGTCACACACTCTCACTCACACTCTCATACTCACTCACTCACTCTCATACACTCACTCACTCTCACTCAATTTCATACTCACTCTCACACACTCTCACTCACTCTCACACACACTCTCACTCACTCTCCTACTCACTCTCACACACTCTCACTCACTCTCACACACTCCCACTTACTCTCACACCCTCTCACTCACTCTCACTCACACACTCACCAACTCACTCACTCTCACACACTTTCACTCTCACACTCTCGTACTCACTCTCACACACGTCCACACACTCTCACTTACTCTCACTCACTCTCACTCACACACTCACCAACTCACTCACTCTCACACACTTTCACTCTCACACTCTCGTACTCACTCTCACACACGTCCACACACTCTCACTTACTCTCACTCACTCTCACACACTCTCACTCACACACACTCACCAACTCACACACTCTCACTCACTCTCACACTCTCATACTCACTCTCACACACTCTCATTTGCTCTCACACACTCTCATTCACTCTCACACACTCTCGCTCACTCACACACTCACCAACTCACTCACTCTCACACACGCACACACTCTCACTCTCAAACTCACTTTCACACACTATCATACTCACTGTCACACTCTCACACTTGCACTCTCATACTCACTCACTCTCACTAAATCTCATACTCACTCACTCACTCACTCACACACACTCTCACACAGTCTCACTCACCCTCACTCACTCTCACTCACTCTCACGCACTTTCACACACGTTCATACTCACTCTCACTCACACTCTCATACTCCCTCACTCACTCTCACATACTCTCACTCTCTCTTACTCTCACACACTCTCACTCACTCTCACACTCTCATACTCACTCTCACACACTCCCCACTTACTCTCACTCAGTCTCACACACTCTCACTCACTCACACACTCACCAACTCACTCACTCTCACACACTCACATACTCACTTCTTCAGGAGTCAGAGAAAGAAAAAGACTTGGGAGTTGATATCATGCCAGACCTGTCTCCTGCTGCCCATATCAAGAGGATAACATCAGCGGCATATGCCAGGCTGGCCAACATATGAACGGCATTCAGAAACTTGTGTAAAGAAACATTCAGAACTTTGTATACCACATATGTCAGGCCAATCCTGGAGTATGCAGCCCCAGCATGGAGTCCATGTCTAGTCAAGGATAAGACTAAACTGGAAAAGGTTCAAAGGTTTGCCACCAGACTAGCACCTGAGCTGAGAGATATGAGCTACGAGGAGAGACTACGGGAATTAAACCTCACTTCGCTGGAAGACAGAAGAGTTAGGGGGGACATGATCACCACATTCAACATTCTCAAGAGAATTGATAGGGTAGATAAAGACAGGCTATTTAATACAAGGGGCACACGCACTAGGGGACACAGATGGAAACTGAGTGCCCAAATGAGCTACAAAGATATTAGAAAGAACTTTTTTAGTGTCAGAGTGGTTGACAAATGGAATGTATTAGGAGGTGATGTGGTGGAGGCTGACTCCATACACAGTTTCAAGTGTAGATATGATAGAGTCCAATTGGCTCAGGAATCTGTACACCTGTTGGTTGACAGTTGAGAGGCGGGACCAAAGAGCCAGAGCTCAACCCCCGCAAACACAACTAGGTGAGTACACTCTCACTCTCACACTCTCATACTCACTCTCACACACTCCCATACACTCTCACTTACTCTCACTCACTCTCACACACTCTCCCTCACACACTCACCAACTCACACACACTCTCACACTCTCATACTCACTCTCACTCGCTCTCACACACTCACCAATACTCTCACTCACTCTCCCACTCACTCACCAATACTCTCACTCACTTCAATAGGATAATTGGACATAACAAAGGGGTGCATTAATAGGTTATTAACCCTTAAACTGCGCATGGCATATTTATACGCCATGAGTAACATGTCCCACGGTGCGCATGGTGTATATATACGCTATAGGGTGCCAGGCACGATTCAAATGGCCCGCGGCTACATGGGGTTCACATTTAGCTTCCTCATGGCTCTTGTAAACAGACTCCAGTTAAAAAAAAATCGTGGGCAATATTCTCAGGCATGAGAGCCACAGTACTGTTGGAGCAACCAAGGCCGGCGCACGCAGCATGAGCGAACAACATTCCTGTTCAGCTTGTGATCACAGCATTGCCGAAAAATGTCAAAATAAATATATAATTGCTATTATTTAGCGATGACAATATTACAGATGACCCCTGACTGTGATAAAAGTAACCAGGGTTGTGATAATAGCAGGATTGTTGTAATAATTAGCGCTGTGGGAGGAGTGATGCTGAGAGACAGAGGGAGAGTGCATCGTTTACTGACTGTGTGGTCACCTGTTATTGTCTGTATTCACCAAACCAGCTCAGTGGTTCTCTATGGTGAACACAACTATAGATACTTATATATAATGTGTGTATTAGTGTAATAACAGCAAAAGTATTATGCTGGGAGGAGCCATTTGGGTGATGGAGGACTGCATGATTTGTCTGGCTGTGTAGAGGGTGGCCACTATGCTCTTTGGGCCCTCTACAAGCTTAGGTGTACAGTTACGGTGCATACAACATATAGGTACTCATATATAATATGTGTATATAATGTAATAACACGGCAAACAGTATTGTTTTGGGAAAAAGTTTAGTGTGTGTGACCTTCAATGAGTGAGGGAGCCGCCAGTTGACTGTGTGTATAGCGACGACTCTTAGTGCCTGAACTAACTATATCAGCTTAGTTGTAAAGTTGTGGGTGAACAAAACATATACATACTTATATATAACATCTGTATATAGTGCAATAACACCACAAACGGTATTGTTGGGAGAAGAAAGTTTAGTGCGTGTGACCTGAAATAAGTGAGGGAGCTGCCAGCTGACTGTGTGTGTAGTGACGACTCTTAGTGCCTGAACTAACTATATCAGCTTAGTTGTACAGTTGTGGTGAACAAAATATGTAGATTCTTATATATAACGTCTGTATATTGTGAATAAAATATAAAACAGGTTGGTGGGAGGAAAAAGTGGGGGAGTGAGGTGTTGTTGAGGGAGTGGCAATGAGTGGCTGGCTGGTGTGTGGCGGTCACTCCTCGTTGCTTTTCGACTCTCAATACCAACGAACTTGTTCGTTATGGTGAACAAAACATGTAGATACTTATATATAACGTGTGTATAGAGTGAAATAGCAGCAAAACTATTTGTTTATTGTTTTATGAGCATGCCCAGCAAACATTTTCACGTTTTTAAAACGTTCTGAAAATGACATTTCATTGTTTTCAGCACGTTTGTAATTACGTTTAAAAAATGTATTTTGAGAACTTGTAAAAACAATCTTAGAACGTGAAATGGAAACGTTTAAAAAAAAAACGTTTTATAATCTTTTAATTACCTACATTAAAACGTTTCTAGCTAACGTTTTTAATCCCATATTGTTGCCAATTTATTGGCATACAAATTAGGTCAATTACAAATAAATAGGGTACAAAAAGAGAATTAAAATATTATATTTAATTCAGTAATACAATTCAGTAATACAAAATATATGTAATATTTGTAAATGATTTATATAATATACAGTATATATATATATATATATATATATATATATATATATATATATATATATATATATATATATATATATATATATATATATATATATATATTTATATAAATATATATATATTTATATATATATATATATATATATATATATATATATATATATATATATATATATATATATATATATATATATATATATATATATATATATACTCTAGCTGGAAGAAGGGGGACCCATAGCCTCGGAGGAAACCACGCATAACGCATTAGAGGGAATGTTTAGATCCCCTCCAATACAGTTTCTGTGTGCTTTATCCTACCACCCCCTTCCTTTTTTATTTTTTGTGCTTTATTATGCATTTGATGGTTACAAGATATACATGGGTTGATACAAAAATAATAATGCAAAAAGGTGCTTAAAGG
Organism: Procambarus clarkii; assembly: GCF_040958095.1. Lineage (NCBI taxonomy): Eukaryota > Metazoa > Arthropoda > Malacostraca > Decapoda > Cambaridae > Procambarus > Procambarus clarkii. The sequence continues at coordinate 661,043 of NC_091238.1, read as the reverse complement.
TTATGGATCTCTTGAAAAACACAACAATGGGAAACATTGATGAATGTCACAGACGGGTTCGATCATTGTTGCAAGTCAAACACCTTTTGACTTGCAACTTGTATATATATATATATATATATATATATATATATATATATATATATATATATATATATATATATATATATATATATATATATATATATATATATATATATATATATATATATATATATATATATACTCTAGCTGGAAGAAGGGGGACCCATAGCCTCGGAGGAAACCACGCATAACGCATTAGAGGGAATGTTTAGATCCCCTCCAATACAGTTTCTGTGTGCTTTTCTCCTACCACCCCCTTCCTTTTTTATTTTTTGTGCTTTATTATGCATTTGATGGTTACAAGATATACATGGGTTGATACAAAAATAATAATGCAAAAAGGTGCTTAAAGGTTATGGATCTCTTGAAAAACACAACAATGGGAAACATTGATGAATGTCACAGACGGGTTCGATCATTGTTGCAAGTCAAACACTTCTTCGAATTCCTCTGAAATTGGACTAGTGCCCAAGACGCAACAGGCATTTCCCCTCTGAATCGCAACACTGAGGCGCTGGAACATATATATATATATATATATATATATATATATATATATATATATATATATATATATATATATATATATGTCGTACCTAGTAGCCAGAACGCACTTCTCAGCCTATTGTGCAAGGCCCGATTTGCCTAATAAGCCAAGTTTTCATGAATTATTATTTTTTCTCTAATTTTTTTAACCTAACTCTTTCGGTTACCTAACCAATTCTAACCTATAAAGATAGGTTAGGTTAGGTAGGGTTGGTTAGGTTCGGTCATATATCTACGTTAATTTTAACTCCAATAAAAAAAATGAACTCGTACATAATGAAATGGGTAGCTTTATCATTTCATAAGAAAAAAATTAGAGAAAATATATTAATGCAGGAAAACTTGGCTTATTAGGCAAATCGGGCCTTGCATAGTAGGCCGAGTACGACGTTCTGGCTACTAAGTACAACATATATATACATATATATATATATATATATATATATATATATATATATATATATATGTCGTACCTAGTAGCCAGAACGCACCTCTCAGCCTACTATGCAAGGCCGGATTTGCCTAATAAGCCAAGTTTTCATGAATTAATGTTTTTTCGTCTACCTAACCTACCTAACCTAACCTAACCTAGCTTTTTTTGGCTACCTAACCTAACCTTACCTATAAATATAGGTTAGGTTAGGTTAGGTAGGGTTGGTTAGGTTCGGTCATATATCTACGTTAATTTTAACTCCAATAAAAAATAAATTGACCTCATACATAGAGAAAAGGGTTGCTTTATCATTTCATAAGAAAAAAATTATAGTAAATATATTAATTCAGGAAAACTTGGCTTATTAGGCAAATCGGGCCTTGAATAGTAGGCTGAGAAGTGAGTTCTGGCTACTAGGTACGACATATATATATATATATATATATATATATATATATATATATATATATATATACATATATATATATTAGTATATTTTGGTAGCAGTCTTTCCTGTAGACATATATTATTAAATATGACCGAAAAAGTAAGATTAATAATTCTAACACGAATTTTCTCAATCTTTCGTACATTTCTTTTCACTGTTGGAGGTAAATCAAAAATCAATTCTCCAAAATTCATTTTCATTTCTAGTCTGACGCGACACGAGCGCGTTTCGTAAAACTTATTACATTTTCAAAGACTTTAGTTCACAAATACACAACTGAATAGAACTTACGCATCTCCGATTTCATATCTACATTTGAGTGAGGTGGAAGGGGTGATGTGGCATTAACACAAGACAGAACAAGAAATGGCATTAATAGGGTATTAATTTCATCAACACAAGACAGAACAAGAGGGGATATTAATAGGGTATTAAAAGTATCAACACAAGACAGAACACAAACAATGGGTATTGAATAGAAGTGTTTGTAGAAAGCCTATTGGTCCATATTTCTTGATGCTTCTATATTGGAGCGGAGTCTTGAGGTGGGTAGAATATAGTTGTGCAATAATTGGCTGTTGATTGCTGGTGTTGACTTCTTGATGTGTAGTGCCTCGCAAACGTCAAGCCACCTGCTATCGCTGTATCTATCGATGATTTCTGTGTTGTTTGCTAGGATTTCTCTGGCGATGGTTTGGTTGTGGGAAGAGATTATATGTTCCTTAATGGAGCCCTGTTGCTTAAGCATCGTTAAACGCCTAGAAAGAGATGTTGTTGTCTTGCCTTTATACTGGGTTTTTTGGAGCTTACAGTCCCCAAGAGGGCATTTGAAGGCATAGACGACGTTAGTCTCTTTTAAAGCGTTCTGTTTTGTGTCTGGAGAGTTTCTCATGAGTAGGCTGGCCGTTTTTCTGGTTTTATAGTAAATCGTCAGTTGTATCCTCTGATTTCTGTCTGTAGGGATAACGTTTCTATTAACAATATCTTTCAGGACCCTTTCCTCCGTTTTATGAGCTGTGGAAAAGAAGTTCCTGTAAAATAGTCTAATAGGGGGTCTAGGTGTTGTGTTTGTTGTCACTTCAGAGGTTGCATGGCGTTTCACTTTCCTTCTTATGATGTCTTCGACGAAACCATTGGAGAAGCCGTTGTTGACTAGGACCTGCCTTACCCTACAGAGTTCTTCGTCGACTTGCTTCAATTCTGAGCTGTGGCTGAGAGCACGGTCGACATATGCGTTAACAACACTCCTCTTGTACCTGTCTGGGCAGTCGCTGTTGGCATTTAGGCACATTCCTATGTTCGTTTCCTTAGTGTAGACTGCTGTGTGGAAACCTCCGCTCTTTTCCATGACTGTTACATCTAGAAAGGGCAGCTTCCCATCCTTTTCCATCTCGTAAGTGAAACGCAACACGGAACTCTGCTCAAATGCCTCCTTCAGCTCCTGCAGATGTCTGACATCAGGTACCTGTGTAAAAATGTCGTCAACATACCTGCAGCATATGGCCGGTTTCAAGTTCATGTCGACTAAGACTTTTTGCTCGATGGTACTCATGTAGAAGTTTGCAAACAGGACACCTAGGGGAGAACCCATGGCGACCCCATCTACTTGCTTATACATGTGCCCATCCGGGCTCAAGAAGGGTGCCTCTTTAGTACAAGCTTGGAGTAGTTTCCTCAGAATATTTTCTGGTATGTCAAGAGGAGTACAGGCTGGATCACGATACACTCTGTCGGCTATCATCCCGATTGTCTCGTCCACAGGTACGTTGGTAAACAGCGATTCTACGTCCAACGAGGCTCTTATCCCTGTGGCCCGTGTGCCCCGCAGTAAGTCAACAAATTCCTTTGGAGACTTCAGGCTGAAGGCGCAAGGAACATAAGGAGTCAGCAGGCCGTTGAGTCGCTTCGCCAGTCTGTACGTGGGTGTGGGTATCTGGCTAATGATTGGCCGAAGTGGGTTTCCAGGCTTGTGTGTCTTGACATTTCCATACGCATATCCGGGTTTATATTCCCCAATGATCTTTGGCAGGTGGAGTCCGGATTTCTTGGCGTTCACAGTTTCGATCAGTTTGTTGACCTTTGCTTTTAACTCGGCTGTAGTGTCCTTCGTTACCCTTTGGAACTTAGTTTGGTCAGAGAGTATGATGTTCATTTTCGCCAGATATTTGTCTTTTTTAAGAATGACATATATTGGCGACTTGTCACCTCTCCTGACAACTATCTCCTTGTTCTCACGAAGGCTTTTCGCTGCCGCTTTGAGCTCGGGGGACAGTATGGTGCTTCTGTAATTGCCTCGATTCTTTCCTCCTTCTGCAATAAGTTCTGCTTGTAAGGTATCTTTTGTAGTGACCTTCTTTTGTGTCTCGAGGTCGAATATGTCGTCCAACAGAATTTCCAACTCTATGAACTCATTTCCAACAGAATGGTCCCCCAGTCCTGGGGGACCATTCAGGCTTGTTTGCATTTGTGTTCCTCACGTGTGCCCCAAAGAATGAGTTGATTTGATAAAATGCTATGCCCAAGATTACCATCCGAGTGCCGGCGGGGAAGTGGTTCAAATAGCCTCGGCTATCACTTCCTTATGTCCGGTCGTGATGGTCAAGCGGATTAAGGCGTCCCTGTACATACTAGTTGCGTTGCTCCTGGGAGTATGGGTTCGAGTCACTTCTGGGGTGTGAGTTTTCAGTTGTATATAGTCCTGGGGACCATTCAGGCTTGTTTGCATTTGTGTTCCTCACGTGTGCCCCAAAGAATGAGGTGATTTGATAAAATGCTATGCCCAAGATTACCATCCGAGTGCCGGCGGGGAAGTGGTTCAAATAGCCTCGGCTATCACTTCCTTATGTCCGGTCGTGATGGTCAAGCGGATTAAGGCGTCCCTGTACATACTAGTTGCGTTGCTCCTGGGAGTATGGGTTCGAGTCACTTCTGGGGTGTGAGTTTTCAGTTGTATATAGTCCTGGGGACCATTCAGGCTTGTTTGCATTTGTGTTCCTCACGTGTGCCCCAAAGAATGAGGTGATTTGATAAAATGCTATGCCCAAGATTACCATCCGAGTGCCGGCGGGGAAGTGGTTCAAATAGCCTCGGCTATCACTTCCTTATGTCCGGTCGTGATGGTCAAGCGGATTAAGGCGTCCCTGTACATACTAGTTGCGTTGCTCCTGGGAGTATGGGTTCGAGTCACTTCTGGGGTGTGAGTTTTCAGTTGTATATAGTCCTGGGGACCATTCAGGCTTGTTTGCATTTGTGTTCCTCACGTGTGCCCCAAAGAATGAGGTGATTTGATAAAATGCTATGCCCAAGATTACCATCCGAGTGCCGGCGGGGAAGTGGTTCAAATAGCCTCGGCTATCACTTCCTTATGTCCGGTCGTGATGGTCAAGCGGATTAAGGCGTCCCTGTACATACTAGTTGCGTTGCTCCTGGGAGTATGGGTTCGAGTCACTTCTGGGGTGTGAGTTTTCAGTTGTATATAGTCCTGGGGACCATTCAGGCTTGTTTGCATTTGTGTTCCTCACGTGTGCCCCAAAGAATGAGGTGATTTGATAAAATGCTATGCCCAAGATTACCATCCGAGTGCCGGCGGGGAAGTGGTTCAAATAGCCTCGGCTATCACTTCCTTATGTCCGGTCGTGATGGTCAAGCGGATTAAGGCGTCCCTGTACATACTAGTTGCGTTGCTCCTGGGAGTATGGGTTCGAGTCACTTCTGGGGTGTGAGTTTTCAGTTGTATATAGTCCTGGGGACCATTCAGGCTTGTTTGCATTTGTGTTCCTCACGTGTGCCCCAAAGAATGAGGTGATTTGATAAAATGCTATGTCCAAGATTACCATCCGAGTGCCGGCGGGGAAGTGGTTCAAATAGCCTCGGCTATCACTTCCTTATGTCCGGTCGTGATGGTCAAGCGGATTAAGGCGTCCCTGTACATACTAGTTGCGTTGCTCCTGGGAGTATGGGTTCGAGTCACTTCTGGGGTGTGAGTTTTCAGTTGTATATAGTCCTGGGGACCATTCAGGCTTGTTTGCATTTGTGTTCCTCACGTGTGCCCCAAAGAATGAGGTGATTTGATAAAATGCTATGCCCAAGATTACCATCCGAGTGCCGGCGGGGAAGTGGTTCAAATAGCCTCGGCTATCACTTCCTTATGTCCGGTCGTGATGGTCAAGCGGATTAAGGCGTCCCTGTACATACTAGTTGCGTTGCTCCTGGGAGTATGGGTTCGAGTCACTTCTGGGGTGTGAGTTTTCAGTTGTATATAGTCCTGGGGACCATTCAGGCTTGTTTGCATTTGTGTTCCTCACGTGTGCCCCAAAGAATGAGGTGATTTGATAAAATGCTATGCCCAAGATTACCATCCGAGTGCCGGCGGGGAAGTGGTTCAAATAGCCTCGGCTATCACTTCCTTATGTCCGGTCGTGATGGTCAAGCGGATTAAGGCGTCCCTGTACATACTAGTTGCGTTGCTCCTGGGAGTATGGGTTCGAGTCACTTCTGGGGTGTGAGTTTTCAGTTGTATATAGTCCTGGGGACCATTCAGGCTTGTTTGCATTTGTGTTCCTCACGTGTGCCCCAAAGAATGAGGTGATTTGATAAAATGCTATGCCCAAGATTACCATCCGAGTGCCGGCGGGGAAGTGGTTCAAATAGCCTCGGCTATCACTTCCTTATGTCCGGTCGTGATGGTCAAGCGGATTAAGGCGTCCCTGTACATACTAGTTGCGTTGCTCCTGGGAGTATGGGTTCGAGTCACTTCTGGGGTGTGAGTTTTCAGTTGTATATAGTCCTGGGGACCATTCAGGCTTGTTTGCATTTGTGTTCCTCACGTGTGCCCCAAAGAATGAGGTGATTTGATAAAATGCTATGCCCAAGATTACCATCCGAGTGCCGGCGGGGAAGTGGTTCAAATAGCCTCGGCTATCACTTCCTTATGTCCGGTCGTGATGGTCAAGCGGATTAAGGCGTCCCTGTACATACTAGTTGCGTTGCTCCTGGGAGTATGGGTTCGAGTCACTTCTGGGGTGTGAGTTTTCAGTTGTATATAGTCCTGGGGACCATTCAGGCTTGTTTGCATTTGTGTTCCTCACGTGTGCCCCAAAGAATGAGGTGATTTGATAAAATGCTATGTCCAAGATTACCATCCGAGTGCCGGCGGGGAAGTGGTTCAAATAGCCTCGGCTATCACTTCCTTATGTCCGGTCGTGATGGTCAAGCGGATTAAGGCGTCCCTGTACATACTAGTTGCGTTGCTCCTGGGATTATGGGTTCGAGTCACTTCTGGGGTGTGAGTTTTCAGTTGTATATAGTCCTGGGGACCATTCAGGCTTGTTTGCATTTGTGTTCCTCACGTGTGCCCCAAAGAATGAGGTGATTTGATAAAATGCTATGCCCAAGATTACCATCCGAGTGCCGGCAGGGAAGTGGTTCAAATAGCCTCGGCTATCACTTCCTTATGTCCGGTCGTGATGGTCAAGCGGATTAAGGCGTCCCTGTACATACTAGTTGCGTTGCTCCTGGGAGTATGGGTTCGAGTCACTTCTGGGGTGTGAGTTTTCAGTTGTATATAGTCCTGGGGACCATTCAGGCTTGTTTGCATTTGTGTTCCTCACGTGTGCCCCAAAGAATGAGGTGATTTGATAAAATGCTATGCCCAAGATTACCATCCGAGTGCCGGCGGGGAAGTGGTTCAAATAGCCTCGGCTATCACTTCCTTATGTCCGGTCGTGATGGTCAAGCGGATTAATGCGTCCCTGTACATACTAGTTGCGTTGCTCCTGGGAGTATGGGTTCGAGTCACTTCTGGGGTGTGAGTTTTCAGTTGTATATAGTCCTGGGGACCATTCAGGCTTGTTTGCATATATATATATATATATATATATATATATATATATATATATATATATATATATATATATATATATATATATATATATATATATATATATATTGGTGTATACTGGCAGCAGGTTTTCTTTCAAACATGTTTCATTGAATATGACCGCATATTCTGTATTTATTATTTTCTGGTTTAGGGCTTCTATCCCTCTAACTATTTTCTTAGCATCAGGGCTTAATTGAAATAGGAGTTCTCCAAAACTCATTTTCGTACTTTTAAGGTGAAGAAAAGAAGTGATTTACTATAGAGTGTATTACACTTATTTGTATAATTTGCACGACGTTTCGAACCTCCATGGTTCATTCTCAAGTGAACAGATCTTACAATACTAGTTGATTTTATACCCGCATTAGGTCAGGTGATAATACAATGAAGGTGAAAACATGGGGGGATACATAAGGGATAAACATAGGGGCTGCAGAAGGCTTATTGGCCCATACGAGGCATCTCCTATCTAAACACAAAGATTAATCCAGTGTAATTGGCCTGTTATGTTGGACATTGTCTTCTGTGTTGGCATCGATATGTTCTTGTCTTGTCCTTACTCTCATGCTGGGTAGAGTAAATAGTTCCGTGATTTGGGTGTTCATGGTAGGTCGCTCTATTCTTATGTGAATTGCCAAATTGCTTATGGCAATTCACATAAGAATAGAGCGACCTACCATGAACACCCAAATCACGGAACTATTTACTCTACCCAGCATGAGAGTAAGGACAAGACAAGAACATATCGATGCCAACACAGAAGACAATGTCCAACATAACAGGCCAATTACACTGGATTAATCTTTGTGTTTAGATAGGAGATGCCTCGTATGGGCCAATAAGCCTTCTGCAGCCCCTATGTTTATCCCTTATGTATCCCCCCATGTTTTCACCTTCATTGTATTATCACCTGACCTAATGCGGGTATAAAATCAACTAGTATTGTAAGATCTGTTCACTTGAGAATGAACCATGGAGGTTCGAAACGTCGTGCAAATTATACAAATAAGTGTAATACACTCTATAGTAAATCACTTCTTTTCTTCACCTTAAAAGTACGAAAATGAGTTTTGGAGAACTCCTATTTCAATTAAGCCCTGATGCTAAGAAAATAGTTAGAGGGATAGAAGCCCTAAACCAGAAAATAATAAATACAGAATATGCGGTCATATTCAATGAAACATATATATATATATATATATATATATATTTTGGTAGCAGTCTTTCACTCTAGCAGTTAGCAGTAGACATATATTATTAAATATGATCGAAAAAGTAAGATTAATAATTCTAACACGAATTTTCTCGATCTTTCTAACGTTTCTTTTTACTGTTGATGGTAATTCAAAAATCAATTCTCCAAAATTAATTTTTATTTCTAGTCTGACGCGTTACTTGAGCGCGTTTCGTAAAACTTATTACATTTTCAAAGACTTTAGTTTACACACTCACACAACTTTAACTGAATAGAGCTTAAACATCTTCGAGTTTTTTATACCTACATTTGGGTGAGGTGACATGTTACAATAGTTTTGGATGAGGTGAAAATAAACTTTTTACACAAGACAGAACACGAAACAATGGGTATTAAAGGTAGGTAACTGCAGATATATGTATATATATATATATATATATATATATATATATATATATATATATATATATGTATATATATATATATATATATATATATACAAATCAACAAAATCACTAGAGAAAGGGGGTGCGAAGAATAAGGAGAGGGGGAACATGTTCCTGAATATTGCATACACGAACAAAGATGGAGTGAGATCAAAGATACTGTAGTTAAGTCATGAAATACAGCTGCAGACACCAGACATTGTTGCACTCATGGAGACAAAACTTGAAGATGATATTTTAAATGAGGTCATATTCTCTAGGGGTTACTCAGTTTGGAGACGAGACAGAAAAATTAGGAAGGGCGGTAGTGTTGCTGTGCTGGTGAAAGAACACCTAAAGGTAAATTAAATAATGATTGTGAATCCACAAGAAGTTGATATAATAGCACTAGACATCTGCAATCAGGATGATAAACTGGCGATCATAAATGCATGTAGTCCACCGCCATGCAACACATGGTCAAAAGATGAGCTGGATAATAAACGAGAGGGTTTTATAACAATAATGAGAGATTATAGCGAGAGCTGATAAAGACGGATCATGACTGTTGGTAGTTGGCGACTTCAACATGAAATAAATCTATAGACTAGGAGGCATATGAAGTTAGAACAGAGGATTTTTGGACTTGTAGATTCGTAAACCGCATCCTGTAAACATTCATGATTCTACATGTTAAACAAGCTACAAGGATGAGGAAAGGGGATGTGCCCATTCTGGATGTTATATTTACCAGGAAGGAGGAAGAGATATTTATCATTCAGTACCTCCCTCCCTTGGATAAAAGTGACCATGTCTTTTATGGAATAAAGTATGCAATGCAATATAATCTGGAAGAAAATGAGCGTGAAGCAATTGAAAAACCTGATTTCTGGAGAGGTCATTATGGGGAACTCAGATATCTCCTTAAGGAATTTGACAAACACTTGCTGTTAGGATATGCAGTATGTCAAGTTTTGTGAAAAATATGATAAAGGCACAACAAAATTTATAACAAAGGAGAGATGCAGAACTAGGAAAAGAGGATTTATTTGCAGATGTCATCTGTATTTTTCCAAGTTTCGGAGTTTCCGAGATATTTTCTATTTTGATAAAAATATGTATAATGTTAATGTATTTTGATAAATGACCTTTCCTGTCTACTTAGGTAATGATTCCAAAGATCGTCCTTCCTTTCCTCCCTGGAATCTGGATGTAGCAGGTGCTCAATTGTCAAAAGTCTCCGTGGTGTAGTGGTAAGACACTCGCCTGGCGTTCCGCGAGCGCTATGTCATGGGTTCGTACAACTGTAGCCTCTGTTTAACGCAACAGTAAAATGTGTACTTGGATGAAAAAACGATTCTTCGCGGCAGGGGATCGTATTCCAGGGACCTGCCCGAAACGCTACGCGTACTAGTGGCTGTACAAGAATGTAACAACTTTTGTATATATCTCAAAAAAAAAAAAAAAAGTGAAAAATTTGGTTTGTCATCCGAATGCTCCAAATCGGTAAATTTTGTAATAATCTTTTAAAAATAGTAAGTGGCACTATTTTTGCAAAATCATTACAAGATCTATTATTCTAATAGGGGTTTGATAAAAAACAGTAGAATGCCTACTGGTTTTACCTGTAATAGGGTTTGATACAATTGATTATGGATATATTGTAATGAAATGCTCTTATTGTTAAGAAACACTTTTTTAAAGAGTATTTTGTAATGAGCAGCTCTGAAAATCAGTTGATTACAGATAATGATAGATAACACACTTAATGTGTATATATGTTTCCACAAGTGAGGTAGATAATGGTATTTATGAGTAAGATGTTTAATTGTGTCTTTGACACTGATAAAATTAAGTACTGTGTTTTTTTAACACAGAACAGTTACTAGTATGCTATGAATGCTTACTAGGTAATGGATATTGTGGCTTTAAACCTTTGTTAACAATTTGTTCACTTAGATATATATAGATATTATAAATATTGGCTATTACCTAGGTTAGGCTAGAATATGTAAAAATCATTCCAATGCAAAGTCGAGAAGTTTCTTATGTATTTGCTGGAATAATATTTGGTAAACGAAGGACCATAAATGTGGAAAAATCTGCCGGGATTGATATGAGAGGAGACTACTAGGCACTTGTACTGTTCTGGGAAGACGGGACACCACGAGCATAGCTCTCATCCTGTAACTACACTTAGGTAATTAAACTTAGGTAATTACATATGACAGCGTCAGACCACTGAGGAAAAATTGAAACAGGAATTTCCTTAAGTACTTTCGTATTTCAATAATACATTTTCAGAAGGAATCATTCCTCCTGAAGATTATTTAAATATGAAATATTATTTAAATAATTAAATATTATTTAAATAATAAATATATTTATTATTTAAATATGAAAGTACTTAAAGGAAATTCCCGTTTTAATTCTTCTTCTGCGGTCTGACACTGTCACATTTTTCCCCAGGTTAATTTCCGTGACTTACACACACAAATGGAATCAATATAGCAAGAGACCAAACCCCCAAACATGCAAGCGATACAAAGATGTGAAAAACACTTTCACTTACACTTTCGGTCATATTCAACAACACAAATATACATACACTCACACACATTCCTTTTGCTGACTACAGACACCAGTACCAGCCCTCACCTCTCACAGACACCAGTACCACATCCTCACCTCCCCACACAGTACTCTAGTTCCTTACTCAACACCCTCCTGGACCTTTATTATAAAAAATAGAATCAATTAATATAATAAAATAAAAATATATGTGTTTACTTACAGTAATACTATCGGTGGAACACAATGTCTTCTTCTTCTCTTCCTCGCTATGACTGTACTGACGACAAAATGGCTGCTGTGTTGATATTGGCGTCGAATGACGCTGTGACGTCACAGGTGAGGGACGCTTTGCGCATTACTCCCAGGATCGTCGCTTGAACCCATCATCAATAGTTTTGTTATTTTTATTTATGGGTTAACAGAGAATATAGAAAATAAGTTGAATTAACATTCTTGTAAAGCCACTAGCATGCATAGCATTACAGGTAAGTCTTTAAACGAAAATAAAAAAATTTGATAAATTAACAGTAAAATTGATAAAAAAATTCAATAGGTATTTTATAGCTTTTCTTTACAGGTACAGATAATTTTAAGTAGAATAATTACAGTAAAATCAACAAAAATGTTTACAGGTAATTTGAAGAAATTTTGACACAAAAGTAGATCAGAATAATACACAATAATAACAATACACAATAAAGAAACAAGAATTACTAGCTACATGAGAATAGCATTTCAGGGTTATACATTGGTTCACTGAAGCACAATATGAGGATCCTTTCGAGGAAAAGTTTCAAGGAATAATGCAGTAGAAAATGCACTCAATACAACAACCATGATATCAGATGATATCTAAGATTACAATGTTAAAGTAATATGGCTTAGGTACACATATTGGGGAATTGAGTAGCCCTAGATACAGTGTGAAGATAAAGCCCATGGTAGAAATCTATGAAGATGAAATTAGGTACTTTTTGGTTTTATTTTTGAATGTGGCAAAAGTTGGACAGCTTTTCAAATCATTAGGGGAGTGAGTTTCATAGATTGGGTCCCTATATTTACATAGAGTGTTTACATAGATTAAGTTTGACTCTGGGGATATCAAAGAGATATTTATGTCTGGTGTGGTGGGCATGTGTTCTATTACATCTGTCCAGGAAGAGTTTCAGAACAGGGTTTGCACTGAGAAAAAGGGTTTTATAAACGTAATTTACACAGGAGAATGTATGGAATGAATTTATGTTTATCATGTTTAGGGATTTGAACAAGGGAGCTGTGTGTTGTCTGAAGGCAGAGTTAGTTATTGTCCTGATAGCAGATTTTTGCTGGATGATGATGTGCTTGAGGTAGTTTGCAGAGGTTGAACCCCAAGCACAGATACCATAAGAAAGATAGGGAGAGATAAGTGCATAATAGAGTTAGAGGAAAGCAGAGTAGGGTACATAATATCTGATCTTAGAGAGTATACCAACTTTTTTAGAAACCTTTTTAGTTATATGTTGTATGTGCTGAAGTTGAGTCTCTTGTCTAAGTACAGACCAAGGAACTTTCAATCATTTTTATTGCTAATGTTTACATTATCTATCTGAAGCTGAATTACATTTGTGGATTTATTTCAAAATAAGATATAGTAGGTCTTTTCTATGTTTAGTGTGAGTTTGTTGGTTGACATCCACAAGCAGACTTTTTTTAATTAATTGTTTACAACATTATTTAACATGAGTGGGTTGGGGTCAGAGTAGATGAGTAGTATCATCAGCAAACAATACAGGTTTAAATATGTTAAAGACATTAGGGAGATCATTGATGTATATAAGAAACAGGAGGAGTCCTAGGATGCTGCCCTGTGGCACCCCTATGGTTAGTGATAGAGTAGGAGAGGTTATATCATTGATGGCTACATATTGTTGTCTGTCACTAAGATAGGATCGGATATAGTTCAGGGCAAGGCCACGGATTTCAAAATGGTGGAGTTTAAGTAAGAGGTAGTTATGGTTAACAGTATCAAAGGCCTTTCTCAGGTCGATGAAGAGTCCAATTGGAAACTCACTTTTGTCAAGGGCTGAGAAGATTAAGTCAAGCAGACTAACAATAGCATCATTGGTACTCTTTTGGAAGCGGAAGCCAAACTGACAGGGACTTAGTATATTGAATTTTACAAGATAGGAGTAGAGCTGTTTATAAAAAAAAATTGTTTAGTAGATTCGATATGGGTCTGTAATTATTTATGTCTGCCATGTTACCTCCTTTATGAACTGACGTTACTCTTGCTTTTTTAAGAATATCAGGGAAGGTATGACACTCTAGGGATTTATTGAACAGCAATGCTATGGGTGGTGCAAGGGCATGGGAGGCACTCCTGTATACCATTGATGGTATTTCACTAATGTTCCCAGCTTTGGTTTTTAACGAGTGAATGATGTACACAACATCTGTAGGGCTGACCGGAGAGAGAAGAAGATAGTTTGGATAGCTGCGTGAAAGATATGTGGTAACATGTGTCTGAGTCTCTGGGATTTTTCGGGCAAGGTTAGCACCAATCGATGAAAAGAAGCTATTAAATTCAGTTGTTGTTTCAAGATCTGTTGCAGGTGTATAACCATCCTTGGAGATTTTTATCTTATTATGTGAGGAGAGGACAATAAGTATTGTAGAGGCTTAGAATTTTGGAAAGGAAGAGGCTAGTTAACGAATTATTATCCTGTGTATTGATAAATACAGATTCCCAGTTTACATTGTGGAGAGCATTTGTGAGATTACCTATTGCCACTTCACTTTGTAACCTAAAGGTAATTTTCTTGTTACCTGGTGGTGTTATGGCCATGTTCGCTACAAGGAAGGTAGGATAGTGGTCAGTTGTTCTGTCAGTTATTATACTTGATGTAAGAGGAGCTGTTATGTTGGTCCATCAGTGATCCAGGGTAGTCACAGATGTTTGAGTGACTCGGGTGGGCCTGGTGATTGTGGGGATGAGCATACAGGAATTCATGCTGTTGAGGAAATACTCTACATGAGGGCTATTTTGTAGCCCTAGGTCAATATTGAAATCACCTCTGAGAACTATGTGATTTTTATTGAGATTATTGTTTATGATAAGATTCCTCATGTTGTTGTATTTGTGTCTAGCTTCAGACACGAGCATGTTACAGTTATGTCTTAAAGAGTTGAGAGCAATTAAGGATGATAAAGAGTCACTTACAGTTAATGTATCAAGTTTGGATACTTGTACACATTTCAGTGCAAGGAGCAAGGCCAATAGTTCGGTCTGAAGGGTAGAGGCCCAGTTGTTTATACGGACTCCCCACTCAAAATGTCATAGCCTGTTATCAGGACAACTATACTTCCAGCTGCACCCGTTGGTCGCTGTAGGAAACCTTCAGTGTATATGATTTGAGACAGAGAATGCTCTGTGTACAGAGCATCAATATGGCTTAAGACGTTGAGCTTTGCCTCAAAACGAAGCTGGGGCTGATCTCTAATTTCTGCTTTGATGGAAAGGGAGGGATTAAAATAGGAAAGGGTGTAATTTCCCACACTGCAGGAAAGTGCTATTGTTGTCTCTCTTGGTACAAATTATAAATCTGATACTTTCTGAGTTCAGTTCCAATTTTATTTATCCATTTGAAAAAATGTTTACATTCAATAAAAAAAATTCTGGAGGGCTTCTGTGCAAGGGTTAGGATGAGCTAGCCTAAGCATTTTCATACCAATTTGATAGTTAGTTTTAGTAACACGATAAACAACGCTTGAAATATTAAGTTCCTTCCTCATGTTAAATATCTTTGTGGTACAAGGGCAACCAAGGATTATCCTCAAGGCTTCGTTCGGCAATTTTTCAAGCCCTCCAAGCTTTCTTTCAGGATGCCTGAAAGAAAGTTAATCCCCCCAAACACTTTCGCGTTTTGGACAAGTGACCCCTCCACTATCTCCAGTTTTTTGGGGGGACATTCCGCAGTAGCGTGCGGAAATACTGAGAAGTGTATTCTCTTTTCAACTTCGTCACCTTAATTCTCGCTCTAGGTTTTTCAATTTGTTATCAATGTGTTCGCAATACAATTCTCCAGAGGAGTAAATGAATATAAACTACAAAAGCCCGGCTTACCAGAGAAAGTGATAGCGTGTTACCTGGAAGCGCCCAAGAGAGATAAAATGTATACACTCTTTCCACTTTGGTCACCTCAATTTTCGTCCTATGTCTTTCATTTTGGTATCAATGTGTTCGCAATAAAGTTCCCAACAGAACAATATGCATATAATGTCAAAAACAGCAGCGCGCTTCACCCGCTCACAAGATGAATGTAGGCCACGGGTACCAGAAAGAAAAAGCTGCGCCACCCCAAAGCAACTCTAATTACATTAGAGAGCGCGGTAATACTGAAAAGTGTATACCCTATTCAACTTTGTTACCTCAATTCCCATCCTAGGTTTTTCAATTTGGTATCAATGTGTTTGCAATAGAATTCTCTACGGGACTAAAGGCATATTTATTTATTTATTTATTTATTTATGCATATACAAGAATGTACATAAGGAATGTGAGGATACAAATATGGTAATTACAGTCTTGTAAAGCCACTAGCACGCGCAGCGTTTCGGGCAGGTCCTTAATCTAAGAAAATTTTAAGGAGGTAAATACTTGCAAAATTTATAGACAAGAAAATGATAACAGATTACATGAAATGAAAAAAAAGATGAGAGAAAATTGTAGGTACAGTATATTAAAGCACATAGGTAGCTAAGATTGATTGCAATGACAGCTTAAAATGGTAGTTGACAACAAATTGGTAGGTACAATACAGCAGAAACAATATAAGATTGATTGCAATGACAGCTTGAATGGTAGTTGACAAAAATTGGTAGTCACAATACAGCATATGGCTAGCACATAAAAGAAGACAGCAATGAACACAATGATAAGGTTGTTTGATATTACATAAATATTAGGAGATTGGGTAACACTAGGTACAGAGCAAATTTAAAGCTCAGTGTAGGAAACTAAGAAGATGAAGTTAGGTACTTTTTGGTTTTGCTTTTAAATAAGGCAAAAGTTTTACAGTTTTTCAATTCACTAGGGAGTGAGTTCCATAGACTAGGTCCCTTAATTTGCATAGAGTGTTTACACAGATTAAGTTTGACCCTGGGGATATCAAAGAGATATTTATTTCTGGTGTGGTGATAATGGGTCCTATTACATCTGTCCACGGAGAGTTTCAGAGCATGGTTTGCATTTAAGAACAGGGTTTTGTAAATGTAGTTGACACAAGAGAAAGTGTGGAGGGAGTTAATATTTAGCAAGTTTAGGGATTTAAACAAGGGAGCTGAGTGTTGTCTGAAAGCAGAGTTAGTTATTATTCTGATAGCAGATT
Organism: Procambarus clarkii; assembly: GCF_040958095.1. NCBI lineage: Eukaryota > Metazoa > Arthropoda > Malacostraca > Decapoda > Cambaridae > Procambarus > Procambarus clarkii. The sequence continues at coordinate 644,091 of NC_091238.1, read as the reverse complement.
TTTGCTGTGTGATGATGGGCTTAAGGTGGTTTGCAGTGGTAGACCCCCATGCACAGATACCATAATTAAGATAGGGGTAGATTAGTGCATAATATAGTGAGAGGAGAGCAGAGTTAGGAACATAATATCTGATTTTGGAGAGTATACCAACTGTCTTAGAGACTTTCTTAGTTATGTGTTGAATGTGGGTGCTGAAGTTGAGTCTCTTGTCTAGGAATAGGCCAAGAAACTTGCCATCGTTTTTATTACTGATGTTAATATTGTCTATCTGTAGCTGAATTGCATTTGATGATTTGCTTCCAAATAAGATGTAGTAAGTCTTTTCGATGTTTAATGTTAGTTTGTTCGTTGACATCCATAAGTGGACTTTTTTTAATTCATTATTCACAACATTATTTAGTGTATGTGGGTTGAGGTTTGAGTAGATAAGGATATAAACTCCAAAAGCCCAGCTTACAATCCGCAACAAACAGAGAAAGTAACCCGGGAGCGCTCAAAAGCAATGTAATGTGTACACTCTTTTCACTTTGGTTACCTCAATTCTCGTCATGTCTTTCATTTTGGTATCAATGTGTTAGCAATTGTATCTACTGGCATTTTACTCATTGCTTGGATCTAAAGGGTTTTAGGCTCACCACGCTGCATTCTGATAGTACCACAGGTGTATACCCTATCTTCCAGCAGCAATTCACTCATTCAAACCGACTTATAATAGTTATCCATATATAAATGGTAACCTTTGTTCTTCAGTAGTTCAAAGCGGGAAGACGTTGGTGCGCAGTTTAAAATCAGTCCCCAAAAAATTGGATATAAACCTAAATTTTAGCAAATATTTAAAATTTTGATGCCATACTTCGTCATTAGTGGACATTTAGCAGCTAAAATTTTGACTCCATACTTTGTCATTAGTGGGCGAAAGTGTTAGAAGCCTGTCATATGAAGAAAGATTGTCAAAGCTTATATTACATTCTCTAGAAAGTCGAAGAATTAGGAGTGACATATGGTAGAGGTGCACAATGGGATGAATGGACATAACAAAGGGGACATTAATGGGAAATTAAAAGTAACAACACAAGAAAGAACTCGAAACAAAGTGTAAAAATAGGAAAAATTTGGATTTAGGAAAGAACTGCATGGGTAAATACACTGGGTTTGTACCTCAAGGTTCATGTATCCAATATTACAGAGTTCCAATTAACTCCCATATATATGTATGCAGTTAATTTATGTTATGTTTATGTTAAAATGTTTTTGTTGATTTGTTTGTATATTTTCATAAGTAAAGCATGCTTACCGTCTTATTCCAAGTTTTATGAAAACTTTACAAGGTTTAGAGCATAAAGCTCAATATATAATACTGTGGTTTTCATACAGGAATTATACGTTAATATAACATCATAATAACGTAATGATGTCGTGTAAATAATGTTATATTGACGTCATATATATGTTATATTTATGTTAAAAGAACATAAATTGGATAGGTTTACATAAAGTAATAAAAAAAAACTAAATGTTGACTGAAAACTATTTATTCTTAAATATAAAGCATGAAAACATTATAATTCCATAGCAGTCACTATTATTTTTAAATTCTTACGTAAATCTTAAAAAACTGTGTCTCAAGAACATATGTTTTTAGTTATATCTTTTGGTTTTAAGGACATAAGAAATACGTATTTATGTCAAAAGTTACAGATTACCTTTGTGGCACCTTTTAAAAACGTCGACAAACGTGCTGTGTTTGCTGGGTAATAATTGAATCACTAATATACACATCATACTTTTGAGTAATACAATTATTCACCATTTTTATTATATAAATATATTACAATAAACATTATTGAATAATATTACTGCAAAAAACTAAGAAAAAATCAATCAGAGACATTGAAATAATTAGGTGATAATATCTTTGTGGCAACTCCCACCTGTCAGCGCGGGTGATGCTGACCGGCTATGACGACCACTCGGTCATTGCCCACTTTTTGCTAGGCTTCCTCGGTCTATTGCGCCCAAAATATGTCATCTACGATTTTTTTTCCCGTGCTCAAGGAACACAAATTAACATTTTTAGAAGACAAAATGATTTTTCAGAATTTTTTTTCTTGTGCACAGGGGTATAAATGTACTCAGGACCCCTTAACAGTGGAAAGGTTAAAAGTAACAACACAGGACAGAACTCGAAACAAAGTATATAAATTGGAAAAAAATTAGATTTAGGAAAGAACTTCATGGGTAAATATACTTTGTATCTCAAGGTTCATGTTTGCAACGTAACAGAGTTCTAATTAACTCCCATGCATGCAGTTAATATATTTTATGTCTTTTATATTAAATTGTTTTTGTAGATTTGCTTCTATATTTTCATAAAGCATGCTTTCTGTCTTATTCTAAGTATTAGGATAATTTTACAAGGTTTAAAACATAAAGTTCAATATAATATTATGGTTTTCATACAGGAATTATATGTAAATATAACATCATAATAAAGTAATGATGTCGTATAAATAACGTTACATTGGCAACATACAATTGATATATATATATGTCGCACCTAGTAGCCAGAACGCACTTCTCAGTCTACTATGCAAGGCCCGATTTGCCTAATAAGCCAAATTTTCATGAATTAATTGTTTTTTGACTACCTAACTTACCTAACCTAACCTAACCTAACTTTTTCGGCTACCTAACCTAACCTAACGTATAAAGATAGGTTAGGTTAGGTTAGGTAGGGCTGGTTAGGTTCGGTCATATATCTACGTTAATTTTAACTCCAATAAAAAAAATTGACTTCATACATAATGAAATGGGTAGCTTTATCATTTCATAAGAAAAAAAATAGAGAAAATATATTAATTAAGGAAAACTTGGCTTATTAGGCAAATCGGGCCTTGCATAGTAGGTTGAGAAGTGCATTCTGGCTACTAGGTCTATATATATATATATATATATATATATATATATATATATATATATATATATATATATATATATATATATATATGTATATATATATATATATATATATATATATATATATATATATATATATATATATATATATATATATATATATATATATATATATATATATATGTCGTACCTAGTAGCCAGAACGCACTTCTCAGCCTACTATGCAAGGCCTGATTTGCCTAATAAGCCAAGTTTTCCTGAATTAATATATTTTCTATAATTTTTTTCTCATGAAATGATAAAGCTACCCATTTCATTATGTATGAGGTAAATTTTTGTTTATTGGAGATAAAATTAATGTAGATATATGACCGAACCTAACCAACCCTACCTAACCTAACCTAACCTATCTCTATAGGTTGGGTTAGGTTAGGTAGATGAAAAAGTTAGGTTAGGTTAGGTTAGGTAGTCGAAAAACAATTATTTCATGAAAACTTGGCTTATTAGGCAAATCGGGCCTTGCATAGTAGGCCGAGAAGTGCGTTCTGGCTACTAGGTACGACATATATATATATATATATATATATATATATATATATATGGCTGCAAAAATCACTGACCTAAAGAGAATGCTGGACAGGATTGACAAGATTGATGCCCATGATGCTCTCTTTCTCCTCACAAGATGCCTGTCTCTCCCTAAGTTGACCTACTTTTTGAGATGTTCTCCATCCTACAGCAGCCCTAAGTTAAATGCGTATGACACCCTTCTGAGGTCTATGCTGGTGAAAGTCCTGAACCTGCCATTGGACGACTCTCAGTGGGAGCAAGCAACCCTTCCTTTAAGACTCGGCGGCCTTGGTGTCCGCACAGCCTCCCAAATTGCTCTACCAGCCTTCCTTTTCTCCTCCCATGCATCGCACGACTTCGTCAGAGATATTTTACCTGCAACCCTGAGAGATTCAGCAGGAATACACGATCCTGCTTTCACTGAATGTTCAAATCAGTGGGATGTTCTTGCAGCCCCAGCAACCATTATAGAGCCAACAAAACAACACAAACAGTCCGGCTGGGACCACCCTCTAGTGGAAAAAGTAGCTGATGCCATGCTCAGCGTCGCAAAATCAGACAAGGAGAAAGCCCGCCTCAGAGCAGTGTGTGCCCCCAATGCAGGAGACTTCCTCCTGGCAGTACCCATGTCAGCAATGGGCACGTGCCTAGATCCAGAATCCCTTCGTGTAGCAGTGGCCCTCCGCCTTGGTGCCCCAATTCACACTGAATACAAGTGTATTTGCAACAGGGTGGAAGCAGACCAATATGGACTGCATGGGTTGCATTGCGGAAGCACAAAGGGCTGGCATGCAAGAAACAACGAGGTCAATGACATCATCAAGAGAAACCTCGTCTCAGCTAGGTGCCCAGCGGAGAGAGAACCTCGCATCCTAGGGGTCCAAAACCCGGATTTCCCCGCACTTCACCCTGATGGCATCACCATATACTCATGGAAGGAGGGTAGACAGTTGGTGTGGGACTACACATGTGTATCCACCCTGGCTGACACCTATGTACACTTCGGAGCTGATCAAGCAGGTGGGGCGGCCAACCACAGGGAAACAGCAAAATCACTCAAGTACAGGCGACTGGAAGGTCAATACCTCTTTGTTCCCATAGCGTCTGAGACGCATGGCCCCTGGGGCAAGAGTGCCTTGGGATTTCTCAAGGAATTGGGTTCCAAGCTCATTGACGTCACCAGAGACCCAAGGGCTTCCAGTTTTTTGTTTCAGCGTCTCAGTGTGGCGATCCAGAGGGGAAATGCTTGCTGTGTCCTCGGTTCCTGTCCAGAATCGGAGGAGCTTCAAGAGATCCATAACCTTTAGGCATTTGTCTTGTATGTTTTGTAACCTTTAAATACACAATAAAGAAAAAAAAAAAAAAAAGGGAAGGGGGGTGGCAGGAGACAAGCACACAGAAATTGTATTGGAGGGGACCTACATTCCCTCCAATGCGTTATGTGTGGTTTCCTCCGAGGCTATGGGTCCCTCTTCTTCCAGCCAGAGGTGGTACTCCCTTCTATATTAAAAAAAATATATATATATATATATATATATATATATATATATATATATATATATATATATATATATATATATATATATATATATATTACATATATATATATATATATATATATATATATATATATATATATATGTAATATATATATATATATATATATATATATATATATATATATATATATATATATATATATATATATATATATATGTTATAAGAAGGTAAATTGGATAGGTTTACATAAAGTAAAAAAAAAAATGTTGACTGAAAATTGTTTATTTTTAAATATAAAGCATGAAAACATTATAATTCCTTAGCATTCACTATTATTTTTAAATTTGTACATAAATCTTAAAAAAACTCTGTCTCAAGAATATATGTTTTCAGTTATCTGTAATGGCTTTAAGAACGTCAGAAATAAGTATTTTTGTCAATAGTTACATTATTACCTCTGTGGCTCCATTTAAAAACGTCCACAAACGTTCTGTGTTTGCTGGGATGTACACGTTAAGAATCCTTTCTTCATTATTTTAATGAAATATATAATGATTCACTAGGTTTAAATTAATAATATATAATGATTTAAATCTAGACAAACTTTTAAATACTTATTTCCTGCCTTTGTAACTAAAAGGAAAAGGAACTTTTGTAACTTACATAGGTTGTAACTGAAAGGAAACGATTTTAAAAGAAAATTTGTACGTGAAATAGGTTCTCCAAAAGTTGCGCATTGGTTCCTTAATACACTGAATTCGGAGAAGTGAGAAACGCATACCATAATGACACTGGGTGAGCCACAATAGCAATTAAATTGCAAGACAGAGAAAGAGATTAGTATTATTCACCCTAAAACAGAAGAAGACAGACATTGGAGCTTAATTGACACTATGGAAGAGAGCTTTCCTTCCTTTCCTTTCAATTTAATAAGGATGAGACAAGAAATAGGATATCACACACAACAAAAGATTGAAATAGAGGTTGTGATGCGATTTTTGAGCAAGATTCTGTCCTCGGTGTTTTATCTGGTATTGCTTTCATTGATAACCTTATTAGGACAAGAAATAATAATAATGAAAGAGCTACTGATAATTACTCATATATTGGGGAGAGCCAGTGGATGCTTGTTGAGGAAATGGATGCAGTAGAAACGGTTAGGTCATATTGCAATGACAGACAAGTATTTCTCTTGTGCTGGCCTGAATTGAATAGAGGTAATAATGATCATAGTGAGGCCTTCTATGTTTTAAAAGAATTTACTGGCCAAAAACTAATCTATTTTGGAGAAGACAAGGGAGGATGCTCTGTGAGTGATGGCTTTGTTGACTTGTTAAATAAAGATTTTCATTGTGTGAAATCAAACACATGTCATAATATTCATTCTTAAATAAATTCCAATATTTATTTCTACATGAGACTGTAGTAAGATTTAAACTCAATATAATTGTCTCTTGAATAACTGTATATGTTTAAATACTATGACTTATCACTCAGTATCAACGTTGCAAAATAAATTTGTTGCTTTCTGAATAACATTTCTTTAACCTTAATAGAATAAGCTGCTTAATACAGTGGGACAACAAACATGTATAAGTGATAGGTTAGGATAGGTAGGATAAGTTAGGTTAAGTAAGGCTGTTAACACGTTTTGTCTAATTAGCACCTTTATATTAATTTATTAGAAAGATTTTGTCAGGGAAATATTATGAAGTTAAGTTACAAAAAGTTGAAGTAGTTAATGCTTAAACAAGATACATTTAAAAGATATGTCTTTGGTAAAAGCTTGTTCTTAACAATATATATGAAAGAGAAAACTACTACTTAATGGAAGTTACATGAAACAGAAAAATTACAAATTTTGTGAAAAGTTGTACATGTTTAGTACGATATAATACTTAAAGTATTATAATGTAATATAATATAAAATATATACTTAATATATATACTGTATATATTTTATAATATAAAAATATATACTGTATAAAGTATATACTTAAAGTTGATTGTGTCTACATAATGACATGTCTTAGTAAGTTTAACACAAACTATAGTTTAAATGTTACAGGAACGATGCTCTTGACAATATATTTATTAAATGAAGAACAATGTTTATTACAGTGAGAGTTTTTTTAATGCACGAAGAAGTCCTAATAAGTACAACTTGATGAATACAGGTAACTTAGAAAGTATCCGTGATGCCTCAAAGAGTATCCTTTGTTACATGAAGATGACTTTGAGAAAATGCTTGATGTCTCTGAGAGTATCCTTGATGCCTCTGTGAGTATCCTTGATGTCTCTAAGAGTATTCTTAATGTCTCTGAGAGTATCCTTGATGTCACTGAGAGTATCCTTGATGTCTCTGAGAGTATCCTTGATGTCTCTGAGAGTATCCTTGATGTCTCTGAAGCGTATCCTTAATGTCTCTGAGAGGATCCTTAATGTCTCTGAGAGCATCCTTGATGTCTCTAAGAGTATCCTTTATTGTGTAAAGAAGTTTCAAAGAGTATAATTGTTATGCAAAGATGCCTCAGAGAGTATGCTTCTTACGTAAAGACTGCATGGAGAGTGTTGGAGAATATCATTGATGGCACGGAGACTATCCCTTGATGCGTAAAGAGGTCTTAGAATCTTTCATTTGAAGTACGAAGAATAATTTTGTTAAGAAACTTAGTGACGACGTCACCAACAACAATTTTCTTACTTTATGAAAGTGTACAGTTAGCTGAGATGTGATATAAAGATGTTACTTTAAACTATTTTTTGAGTGCATTCTTAGTTAAGATATGACATGAAAATAAAGTTTTAGGAAATTTGATAATGCATTAAGAATAATACTAGTTAAGAAATGATGTGAAGACGTTACATTAAATTATTTTCAGTACCACGAACTGTAATGTTAGTTTAGGAAAAATTGTCTTAGTAAATTTGTTACTGCATAAAGTGTAGTTTTGTTTAAGAACGGTGATAGAAAGAAATATTAAGCTGGAAAGAAAAATGCATTGCATAGGTTTGTTACAGAAAAAAGTTATATTAAGAATGGTTTTACAGAATGACTGTTACCTTAAACAATGAAATGACTTAGTAAAGTCTATCTGTCTTAATTTGGCAACAAACAGATATTACAGAAAGAGAGAGAAAGCTTGGTAAAAGTTGCCTTAGTACACTTTTGTTCTAAAGAAAAAGGAAAGGGAGAGAGAGAGAGAGAGAGAGGCCATACACAGAACATACAGAGCAGATAAGGAGCAAGTAATGAATGTCAAGAATATAGAGAACATGTGTATCTTATTCTTGAGGTCCTTGAGATGATTTCAGGGCTTAGTGTCCCCGCGGCCCTGTCCTCGACCAGGCCTCCTTTTTTCTTACACACCCCTCAGGAAGCAGCCCGTAGCAGCTGTCTAACTCCCAGGTACCTATTTACTGCTAGGTAACAGGCGCATCAGGGAGAAAGAAACTCTGTCCATTTGTTTCCGCCTCAACTGGGGATTGAACCCGGAACTTTAGGACTACGAATCCGAAGTGCTGTCCACTCAGCTGTCAGAAACCCTGACAGGTAGGGTAAGTAAATAATATCAAACAATGTAAAACAAGTTGTGCAGACAACATGTGAGAACATCTAAGAACACTCCCAGATTATAGAGAAGTTAAGCATAAACACTTGAGTATTGACAAGGCACAGTAAGAAGATTCACAGTCGATTCACAATCGTCTTGATAATGGTCCAGGACGGACCGAAACGTCGTCGTCTTTTTGTCTTCTAATGTGTGGTTTGGTCAGCAGTAAGAAGATTAATGGTAAATTGCGTGTTAATAGCTTTTTTTTACAAGAACATTACAGAGATAGATGTAGAATGAGGGAAATGAGAATAATACAGTAAAATGAGAGAGAGAGAGAGAAAAGAGAGAGATAACCTTACCTGGAGCGTATATTTACATGTGTACACTGTTACGATAATCTCCTTCAAGAGAGATTTGGCCTACTCTTTCCTATCATCATGTTACTTCAGTACATCTACAACATCTAGATACTACAATCAAGAGTAGTACATATTTAGTGGAATACGTTTCTACCAGGCGTATACGTACCCTACACTCGCTCTCCACCTTCCCCCCCCCCCTCGCTTTCGCCACTCCACCTGCGTCGATCACCAAACCACCACTTGCAGCCAGTACGCGTCCCATTGGTGAATCGTCGTCTGCACTCGACTTCAGCACCATCTCTACAGCCGATGACTAAGCATGCACGAGCCATTGGATTTAGAATATTCTGTGCTCTCAAAGCTGATACACCTATCTAATATACGCTCTGTGTAATAGTGGATGTGTTCAGCCAGCCAATATTCTCAGGACCTTTTAATTAATTTTTTGTCTTGTTCATTGTAGAGTAACGTAACCACTGTTTTATTTTATATTATTTTTTGACTTTGTAATCTTGTTTATTTGCACTGTACATAGCCAAGGGATTATCTTTGTTCATATTTGTTTTCAAGTTAATTAAAGTTTCATCGTTTACACGATTTGTTTTGTGTGTTTTTCCCTTACTTGACTGTGGTGTTATGTGTTGCTGAGAAAGTCTTGGTTGTAGGGTTAATATAAAGCCATTGCTTGGTTACTGACTTTAATACTTAAACTGATACATGACTAGTAGCTTCCAAGCTTGGCGGGCGTCCTGTATGCTCCCTTGTTTACCTCTCTGCTGGCGTCTGAGCCGCAGCACATACAAACGGATGGTACTGTTTTCTATGAACATGACATCCCTCCTTTTCTTTAAAAAGAATGAATACAGGATGTCTACAATGCTTGTAGCACAAAGCAAAGTTATTGACACAAAGTAAGTTATTAACATATCAAGAGATATTGCATACATTTAACATTAATTAAGCACGCAAAGAATTTAAACAACTTAATCTTTACCACACAGGATTTCAATGTTAAAAATACAAATGCAATGTTAAACAAAAATGAAAGAACCTGTAATACAAAGTTACAAAATATTGAATGAGAGATCTGCATTATTCAAACAATATTAAATTTAGTTTAGCATAACAAGTAAATACTTTGCATTACCTAGGAACACAATTAATCATAAAATCGTGTAGGGCGTTTAACATGACGCTTAGGACGAGAGTCCTAAGCGTCATGTTACAATGATATCCCTTGATGTCAAGAGATCTTTGTCGGGTTATAACTCATTTTTTCTTTTTCCTTTGTACGACTTTGTACTTCATCATTTTCTACACTAGTTGGAATCACTTTGAAATAGGCCATATTACGTGTTACACTATGATCTCTATTACTCGCTGTTACCATAGTTCCTTTTACACTAATCACTTTATATGGTTTTGTATCATACGGCATATCTAGCTTTCCCTTTTTTTTCTTTTTAACGAGAACAGTATCTCCAACCTTTATGAATTGTTCCTTTTACGTTGATCATGAACGATTTTAATTTTGCCCTTGGTTAGTGCATCCTTCTGAGCGAGACGTGTATCCGTTACCTCGGCTGGCATGACGGGTAGTGCGATCCTCATAGGACGTCCAAATAAGATTTCACCAGGCGACTTCCCAGTGTTCCATGCGGTGTTGCATGGTAGTTCCCGAGAAAAGCATACATAGCTTGTTTCCAGGATCGTTCTACGGCATGAGCACAGCATACCGCTTTCATGAGAGGTTGCATGAATCTCTCAACTTCTCCATTTGCTTGAGGATGTAGTGGCATCACACGGCAGTGTTTGAATCCAATATGCTCAGCAAGGTTGATGAAGTCTTGTCCATTAAATGGCGGTCCATTGTCCGTCTTGACAACTTCAGGAATGCCAAAATTTGAAAAGATCTTGTCGAGCTTCGGGATGACAGCCTTTGCAGATGTGGAAGTGATGATTTCTCTACTGCTACCGCTGTCCCTCAAGACCCTCAGAATCTACCTCCAAATCTTACCAGTTTGGAGTTCCGTAAGTTACAGAGGGAAGATTAATCATTAACACCATTATTCTTCCAGGCTGAGACTCAACCTGACAGTATCCTTGGGTTCTTCCTAGAGAATGAGTTCCTCTACCGCAGATACAGACCCAGCAAGCTGAAGGAGGATGACGATTGGGCCAATGTCGAACAACTAGTGATTCCCACCAGCATACGGCCCGATATTCTACACCTGGCCCACGGAGCTCTTTCTCACTATGGTTTCAATAAAACCTACCACGGAATCAGACAAGACTACTACTGGCTAGGTATGGTAAAAGACGTTAAAAAATACGTACAACAGTGTCATACATGTCAGATGGCAGGTAAACCTAACATCTCTATTCCTCAGGCTCCACTAAAACCCATCCAGGTGCCTGCGGAACCTTTCCACAGTCTCGGCATAGACTGTGTTGGTTCTTTACCCCGGACCAGTTCTGGCAATGCCTATATATTAACTATCATGTGTCCTACCACCAGATTCCCCATAGCAGTTCCAGTAAAGAACATTACGGCTGCTACTGTGGTGAAACACCTATTGAAGATCTTCACCCAGTATGGATTTCCAAGAGAGGTTCAAAGCGACTGTGGCACCAACTTCACCAAGCACCAAGTGATCTCTTCAAGAAGACACTGGAGGAGTTCAACATCACACAGGTACTGTCCAGCCCCTATCATCCTGCTTCACAGGGTTCTCTTGAACGTAGTCATCAGACTATTAAAGCACTCCTAAAAAAATTCTGCAATGACACCTTGAAGGACTGGGATAAACAACTTGATCTCATTATGTGCATTTTCAGAAGTCTCCCCAATGAGTCTCTAGGAGTATCTCCTTATGAGATGCTCTACGGACGTAAGTGCCGTACTCCTCTCAAAGCTTTCAAAGACTCTCTACGTAATGCCACCTTCAGTGACCCTCAGAATGTGCCCCAGTTTCTTCAAAACTTAAAACACATTTTAGAGAGAGTACGTAAATTTGCCAATGACAATCTATTGAAAGGCCAGGAGAGGATGAAGATTCATTTTGACCAAAGCAGCAAATTAAGGAAATTTAAACCAGGAGACTTCGTGTTGGCATATTTTCCTATCCCAGGTTCTCCATTGCAAAACAAGTTTTCAGGACCCTACCGTATCTAGGAGTGCAGGAACAACCACAACTACGTTCTTGAGACTCCAGATAGGCGGCGGAAGACACAGTTGTGCCACGTCAACCTCCTGAAGCAGTATCAAGGTGTTCCCCCCACTGTGTTGGTATCGGTTTCCACATTTAAAGGTCCATACCTCCACAGTGAAACCTTCCCCTGCTTCTCCTGAAAGCACTAACACTGAGTCGGTGCTTTCCAACTCGGAAATCCTGGCTAATCTTCATAACTATTTTCAGGACAATAATAGTGCACCTCTCATCAGAATCTTCAAGGAAGACCAGAAGTTGTTCAACGATGATCCTCAGGAGTGTAATGTGGTTCAGCACGACATCCAACTACTCCCCGACACACGGCCGATTCGCCAACCTTTCTACCGAATCAGCCCGAGTAAGAAGAAAGTCATGCGTGCTGAGGTACAGTACCTCCTGGATCATGGGCTGGCTACACCTTGTGAGTCCCCTTGGGCCTCACCCTGCATCTTGGTGCCAAAACCGCATGGTAAGATCAGACTATGTACCGACTACCGTAAATTAAATCTTGTGACTGTCAAGGATGCGTACCCCTTACCCAGAATAGATGACATCCTTGACGCCATTGGTCATGCGCGGTACCTATCGAAGCTGGACTTACTAAAAGGATATTACAAAGTATGTTTGACGGAGCGAGCTAAGGAAATATCTGCCTTTACCACTCCTTTTGGCCTTTACAGATACGAACGCCTTCCCTTTGGACTATGTAATGCCCCAGCCACCTTTCAGCGAGCTGTCAACCGCGTCATTCGGGGCTTAGATAACACTTACGCCTACTTGGATGATATCGTTGTGGCAACTAACACCTGGAGCGAACATCTGCTCCAGCTGCAACGATTGTTTGCCAAGCTCCTGACAGCTGGCCTCACCGTCAACCTGGGCAGGTCCACCTTTGCCAAAGGTAAAGTGCGTTATCTTGGTCATGAGATAGGGAGTGGCAGCATAGCTCCGTTAAACATACTTTCCCTAGCCATCCAGCATTACCCACAGCCTACCACCAGGAAGCCGCTCCTGCGCTTCCTTGGTCTTGCCTCCTACTACCGTAGGTTTGTGAGGAACTTTAGTACAGTAGCGACACCATTGATCACTTTAACCAGCCCCAAGTAACGGTATCAGTGGACCATTCAGCAAACCGTTGCTTCTGAACAACTTTAATTCCTGCTCTGTTCTAATCCTATTCTCGCCTCGCCAGATATCACAAAGCCTTTCATCCTCCATGTCGACGCCTATGGTACCGGCATCGGGGGTGTCCTGATGCAACAACGAGGCGAGGAGGTTCTGCCTGTTAGCTACTACAGCTACAAATTTAAACCACACCAAAGAAACTACAGCACGATCGAAAAGGAGCTGCTATCAATCGTCCTGAACTTGCAGCACTTTGAACCGTACCTGCAAGGTACTCGGTCTACCACCATCTACTCAGACCACAATCCCTTACGCTTCCTGCAGCAAGCCCAATTCGGCAACCAACGGCTTCTACGATGGTCTTTATATCTGCAGAATTTCAACCTGGAGATCTTCTACATCAAGGGTTCTGACAACATCATAGCCGACACCCTCTCCAGAGTCTATGAGGTAGAGGCTGCTCCACCTACCACTCTACCTCCTGAAGATGTAACTTCACCCGGAACTGCAGGCTTCAGGAGAGAGTTGTAACGATAATCTCTTTCTAGAGAGATTGAGCCTGCTCTTCCCTACCTCAAGTTACGTCCAGTTAACAAGTATAAGATGCTATATTTAAGATACGTCCACCGGAAGCACAAAACGTTTTGACCAGGAGGCAAAACGTACCCAAGATCGCTCCTACTTCACACATTCTCCACGCCGGCTTGTCGTCAAGCAGCAAACTACCGATTCCAGCCTGCCAACTCCTGATTGGTGACTCGCCGACCGCGCACCTGCACACTGCACCTCCGCGCCCTCTACCTGAATCGACGTCGGAGCCCTGACCAGCTATCAACTTCAGAATATTCTTTGTGCTCTTAGAGTTGACATCTCTCTCTGGCATACTAAGCTCACTGGCTTGTATACAAAGGGAGGTTTCAGCCATAGCCGATATTCTCAGCACCATTGTATTATTTCACCATTATAATATTGTGTCTCACATTGTCTTTGCATTTATCTTTGTTATTTAATTGAACTTTTCATTCCCCCGAGATTTGTCTTTATTTTCATTTATGTTTAAAGTAAATATATTAAAGTTTCATTGTTCATATTTTGTGGTTTACGTGTTCCTCCCTCTCACTTACCACAGACAACAGGCAAGCAGTCTATCTTTTTTTTGTAAGTGTGACCAGGCATTGACACCTGCCATTGGAGGACTGCCGAACATCAACGCTCCAACACTTTCCCGTCACAAATAAATATATATATATATATATATATATATATATATATATATATATATACATATATATATACATATATATATATATATATATATATATATATATATATATATATATATATATATATATATATATATATATATATATATACTCATGAGAAACTCTCCAGACACAAAACAGAACGCTTTAAAAGAGACCAACGTCGTCTATGCCTTCAAATGCCCTCTTTGGGACTGTAAGCCTCAAAAAACTCAATATATAGGAAAGACAACAACATCTCTTTCCAGGCGATTAACGATGCATAAGCAACAGGGCTGCATTAAGGAACATATAATCTCTTCCCACAACCAAACCATCACCAGAGAAATCTTAGCAAACAACACAGAAATCATCGATAGATACAGCGATAGTAGGCGGCTTGACATATGCAAGGCACTACACATCAAGAAGTCAACACCAGCTTCAACAGCCAATTAATGCACAACTATATTCTACCCACTTCAAGACTCCGCTCCAATATAGAAGCATCAAGAAATATGGGCCAATAGGCCCTCTGCAATTACTTCCATTCTTACCTTCAATACCCATTGTTTCGTGTTCTATCCTGTGTTGAAAGTTTCGTTCACCTCATCCAAAACTGTTGTAACATATCACCTCACCCAAAATCCGGTTGCAAAATGAAAAATGAAAGCTGTTTAAATTATAGCGTAAGTAAGAACTCTGTTTAGTGTTTGCAGGTAATAGTTGTGTGTGTGTAAACCAAAAGTCTTTGAAAATGTAATAAGTTATTACGAAACGCGTTCAAGTGTCGCGTCAGACTAGAAATAAAAATGAATTTTGGAGAATTGATTTTTCAATTACCATCAACAGTGAAAAGAAACGTAAGAAAGATCGAGAAAACTCGTGTTTGAATTATTAATCTTACTTTTTCGGTAATATTTAATAATAATAATATATATATATATATAATATATATATATATATATATATATATATATATATATATATATATATATATATATATATATATTTATTTATATATATATATATATATATATATATATATATATATATATATATATATATATATATATATATGAGAATGTTTCAGATTAGGTGAGATTAGGTTAAGATGTGAGAATGTTTCAGATTAGGCTCAAAGCTTTCAAAAAAGATTCAATTTGGTATTTGAATGATTTAGGAATGATTCATGTTAGGATTTTAAAGGCGTCACAACGTTTGAAATTAGTGTTAGATATGTAGGTTTTAGTTATAAGTTTTGGAAACCAATTTAATTCCACACAAAAAACCGTATCTAATGCGTGAAAACAAACGTTTCCACTACTTTCTAACACTTTCCAGGAACTTTGTGGAAACTTAAAATTGTTTGCTGGGTTACAACTGCAGTAGCACACATAAAACCATAGTTGTACACATACAACTGTAGTAGTACACTTACAACTGTAATAGTACACTTACAACTGCTGTAGTACACTTACAACTGCGGTAGTACACTTACAATTGCTTTAGTACACTTACAACTGAAGTAGCACATTTACAACTGCAGGAGTACACTTACAAATGCAGTAGTACACCTGCAACTGCAGTAGAACGCTTACATCTGTAGTAGTACACTTAACACTGAAGTAGCACACTTACAACTGCAGTAGTACATTTAAAACTGTAGATGTACACTTACAATTGTAGTATTACACTTGCAACTGCAGTAGTACACTTACAACTGTAGTGGTACACTTACAACTGTAGTAGTACACTTACAACTGTAGTGGTACACTTACAACTGCAGTAGTACACTTACAACTGTAGTGGTACACTTACAACTGTAGTAGTACACTTACAACTGTAGTGGTACACTTACAACTGCAATAGTACACTTACAACTGCAGTAGTACACTTACAACTGCAGTAGTACACTTACAACTGTTGTAGTACACTTACAACTGCAATAGTACACTTACAACTGCAGTAGTACACTTACAACTGCAGTAGTACACTTACAACTGCAGTAGTACACTTACAACTGCAGTACTTAACTTACAACTGTAGTAGTACACTTACAACTGCAATAGTACACTTACAACTGCAGTAGTACACTTACAACTGCAGTAGTACACTTACAACTGTTGTAGTACACTTACAACTGCAGTAGTACACTTACAACTGTTGTAGTACACTTACAACTGCAATAGTACACTTACAACTACGGTAGTACACTTACAACTGCAATAGTACACTTACAACTGCAGTAGTACACTTACAACTGCAGTAGTACACTTACAACTGCAGTACTTAACTTACAACTGTAGTAGTACACTTACAACTGCAATAGTACACTTACAACTGCAGTAGTACACTTACAACTGTAGTAGTACACTTACAACTGCAGTAGTACACTTAGAACAGTAGTAGTACACTTACAACTGCAGTAGTACACTTCCAACTGCAGTAGTACACTTACAACTGCAGTAGTACACTTACAACTGCAGTAGTACACTTACACTTGTAGTAGTACACTTACAACTGCAGTAGTACACTTACAACTGCGGTAGTACACTCCCAACTGCAGTAGTACACTTACACTTGTAGTAGTACACTTACAACTGCAGTAGTACACTTACAACTGCAGTAGTATACTTACAACTGCAGTAGTACACTTACAACTGCAGTAGTACACTTACAACTGCAGTAGTATACTTACAACTGCAGTAGTATACTTACAACTGCAGTAGTTTACTTAAAACTGAGGTAATACACTTACAACTGTAGTAGCACACTTATAATTTTAGTAGTACACTTACAACCGTAGTTGTACACTTACAATTGCAATAATACACTTACAACTATAGAAGTACGTTTTTAACTGCGGTAGTACACTTATAACTGTAGTAGTATAATTACAACTGTAATATTACACTTACAACTGCAGTAGTACACTTACAACTGCAGTTGTACACTTGCAACTGTGGTAGTACATTTACAACTGCAGTAGTACACTTACAACTGCAGTAGTACACTTACACTTGTAGTAGTACACTTACAACTGCAGTAGTACACTTACAACTGTAGTAGTACACTTACAACTGCAGTAGTACACTTACAACTGCAGTAGTACACTTATAACTGCAGTAGTTTACTTAAAACTGAGGTAATACACTTACAACTGTAGTAGGACACTTATAATTTTAGTAGTACACTTACAACCGTAGTTGTACACTTACAATTGCAATAATACACTTACAACTATAGAAGTACGTTTTTAACTGCGGTAGTACACTTATAACTGTAGTAGTATAATTACAACTGTAATATTACACTTACAACTGCAGTAGTACACTTACAACTGCAGTTGTACACTTGCAACTGTGGTAGTACATTTACAACTGCAGTAGTACACTTACAACTGCGGTAGTACACTTACAACTGTGGTAAAACACTTGCAACTGTAGTACACTTACAACTGCATTAGTACAATTTAAACTGCAGTAGTACACTTACAACTATAGTAGTACACTTACAACTGCAGTAGTACACTAACAACTGTGGTAGTTCACTTATAACTGCAGTAATACACTTAGAAATGTTGTAGCACAAATTCAACTGTAGTAGTACACTTACGAGTGTAGTAGTACACTTACAACTGCAGTAGTGCACTTACAATTGCAGTAGTACACTTGCAAATTCGGTAGTACACTTATAACTTCAGTAGTACACTGATAACTGCAGTAGTACACTATCAACTGTAGTACTACACTTACAACTGCAGTATTACACTTACAAATGCAGTATTACACTTACAACTGATTCAGTACATATAAAACTGACTCAATACACTTACAACTGTAGTAGTACACTTACAACTGCAGTAGTACACTTACAATAGACTCATTATACTTACAACTAACTCAGTACACTTACGACTGATTCAGTACACTTACAACTGACTCAGTACACCTACAACTGACTCAGTACACCTACAAATGACTCAGTATACTTACAACTGACTCAATACATGTTACGGACCCGAGCCCAACGTCCGAGCACGGAGCAGTGACGACCACGCAATCTGTGGGTCAGCTCCCGAAACCCCCTCCAAATGGACGACGACACCTGGTGAGGACGAGGTGTACTGGCCACAAGGGCTAGTTTCCAGTCCTGATTAGCTCATAACACAGCCGCTGCTGACCTCTTGTGAGGTGGAGCTTAGACAGCAACGCCATCTACGGAGTGGATACGTCGGGCGTTTGTGTCTAAGCCTGTAAGTAAGGTGTCCTAGTGTGTTCCTGTTACTGACGACGTGTCTGATTACAGAGTCGACCTGGGACTGCTGTAATGGAAGTTGGATCAGTCTACCCAAGGCAGTCGTCTCGTCTCCAAGTGTTTGCTGCAGCAGCTGTGAGTCGCCCCCTGGATGAACACTGTGGTGTTAGCCTGCCTGTGAAGTGGCAGTTGAGGGATTGTCATACCCGGGACTGACTGGTGGAGACGCTTAACCACTGGGGTGTTGTGGCAAGGAGAGTGGTCTGTGGGATCACACGAGGCTCCTGACTAGGGTTCGCTACCTTAGTATCGATCGTGGGGTGGCCTAACTAGCGTTGCTGTTTGGAACCTGCCAGCTGCCGGCTGGTCTTGTGGTTGAAGGCCTCCACGACGGTGCCCCCAGTGGAACTGTGACTTGGCTGGCCTGTGGCCAGGGTAGACTCAAGATTCTCGAAGGATTCGTCGTAAGGCCACGAGAGGACCAAGAGTTTAGCACCGTTGAGCACCGTGAACGTTCAGAGTCTTCAGAAGACTACGTTGTGCATTCTAGTGTTTATACCCCCCCCCCCCCATGTAATCTTTATATTATTTATGGTGATGGTGTTAATTATATTATTACGTTTTTGACTTTATTTCCCTTCCCCTTTTATTTTTCTTGCGTTACGGATCACATCCCTTGAAAGCCACTACTAGCTTGGGGCCGGATACCCTACCTCTAACAACATCAGAGTAAGAACCCGGCTGCGACCCGAGAGGGCCGTAGCAATACACTTACAACTGACTAAGTACACTTTCAACTGACAGTTCACTTGCAACCGAATGAGTACACTTGCAACTGTAATAGTACACTCACAACTGCAGTTGTACACTTACAACAGACTCAGTACACTTACAACTGATTCAGGACACTTACAACTGACTCAGTGTATTTAGAACTGACTCAGTACAATTACAACTGACTCAGTACACTTACAAATGATGAAGTACACTTACAACTGACACACTACACTTACAACTGACTCAATACACTTACAACTGACTCAATCAACTTACAACTGACTCAGTACACTTACAATTGACTCAATAAACCCAAATATGAGTCAGTACATTTTAAACTGGCTCAATATTTTTTAGATATATGTTGTGATGTGAAAGAGCATCGCAGCTATATTGTGCAGGCGTAATGTGGCTCTCAATCACATAAAATAAGTTCAAGTGTGGCTCTGGCCCCTTGCAGTGTGCTCGTTGCAGGAAGAAACAAAAACACCAGATGAACAATAAATAAAATTTACTATTATAGTAATAAGCTAAATAATATCTGAGTTCACTTGGGTAATATATAATATCAAACTGAAAACAGAATGTGCAATGAATAAACTTAATATAATGCCACCACAACATCCGGCACACGACTTTAGCCTGTGGGCAGACGGCGAGTGCTGGATGCAGTGATGATGACCCAGTGCACAGAGA
The DNA here is from genome assembly GCF_040958095.1 of Procambarus clarkii. NCBI lineage: Eukaryota > Metazoa > Arthropoda > Malacostraca > Decapoda > Cambaridae > Procambarus > Procambarus clarkii. The sequence continues at coordinate 623,875 of NC_091238.1, read as the reverse complement.
GAGAGAGAGACTGGCTTCCATGGGTTGTTGTTGTTAAAGATTCGCTACCTGGAACAAAGTTCCAAGTAGCACGGGCTATGGTGAGCCCGTAGTTCCATGGGTGCTGGGGGTTGTATTTATACGTCTTCTGGTGATGATGTTATGACTTGTATCAACGTGAGCAGTAACAAGCGGCTGGTGTTAACTACTAAGTAATGGTTCAACAACAAGACATACTTAATATTTTGGTGCAGCTTGTCGAGGTGAGATTCCATCTTCCAGATAGGTTAAAACATGATTAACGCTTAACGCATTGTTTCAGCGGTGTTTTTCCCTATAGTTGTTTGGTAAAGCATAGATCCCTGGCGTGGTAAGGGTGTACATTTTTGAAGGTATATCTTTATATGTGTGTAATGTTGACCACATTCCTGCCTGTTTGTATGAATTTATATTTTACCCTCGTCTGTGAGTTTGTGTTGGGTTGATTATACGCACGAGTGAATGAGAGGCCCGACTCACCTGGAGAGTTAGGAGTCCAACAGCGACCACAAGAGAGGCGATAACAGCAGCCCACACCAGGGGCTGCAGGGGCCGGTACACGTTCCTCCACGTCGCCAGGGGCTGAGGCCTCAACAGAAAAGCTCTCCAGATATGCACTGAATATTGCTCAGATGCTGCAAAGTCTCTGATACGATCATCCACCAATGCAAAACAATTCACAGTGAAATTCTTTTCTTTTCTATATATCATTCCCAGAATTCCAACCCAGGTTCCGTTTTCCATTCTGCCCCACTTGTGGTCAGGCGCACTCTCCGTCATAGTGTAGGTGAAGTTTAGTGTTGCTGAGAGTGCAACCAACATCCTTATTGCTGACCCTGATATGGCGTTATCAGACTTCCTCTGATATAAGAAAGGTTCGTCGTCCATGGAGGTGGCCAACTGAAACCTGTACCCTTCAAATGCAGGAAAGCGGTCAGGAAACAAGATTTCTCTCCGAGTAAAAAACTGGGGATTCCACTTACCGAGGAATTTCGCACTGCTTGATGAGAAAGGTAAGACAGTAAACACCCCCATTGCATTAGGCCTTCCATTTCCCTCACTCGGGATCTCGTCAATAAGAGCCAGACTTCTGACGCTGCTGAAAACCTCCTCACTAAGGACATCGAGACTGGAGCTGGGTGCCAGACTGAAGAGTAAGAGGTCCAGGGGCTTCCAGTCTAGCCACAGCGGCTGAAGGAATTGTGTTGGGTCAGCGATGAAGAGGACGAGATGGAGCACGGAGATGCCCTGAGAGAGCGCCACAACCTGCTGGTCTGGCCTCCACCTCTCATTCACTCCAAGATTTATAGTCGTGTAAAACGTCTTCTGCATCGCCTCTAGAGCAATTACCGTTTGCTGGGTTTGGCCTGGAACAGAGGGATCCAGATACAGTATCACAGTCGAGCCTCGGAACAAGTCCAAGGCCTCCGACAGCACCACCAGCTTCCTGGTGTTGATGTATGGTCGTTTGGGAACCAATGACCAACCATCATCAGCCAAAAATACCAAGAGTGCAAAGAGTAAGATGCATTGTCGGTCCATAATTAGTATCCGGAGGGATGAATCTCCTGGCTCCTTGCTTGATGGTAGCTCTAGTGAGTTTACAAGGGACGCGACCACTCGCTATATTCTGTATCCCCTTCACACCCTCGCAGGTCCCCTCACACCTCTCGGGTACCCTCAAACCTCGCAGGTCCCCTCTCACCTCTCAGTAACCCTCACACCTCCTTGTCATGCCACACCTCGTTCACAGTGACGTGTCCGTGTTCGTTAATCAATGAAAACTAGGCGTTGTCTTGCCAACAGGCGAGCAACACCTCATTGATTCCATTCTGTCACGAACAGCTGAAAATTGAATTAAACATTACAGCATTTTTCATAACTTGGTACTGCTTAAAGCTAAAATAGAGATATTTATTAACAATATATATGGAAATACAACAAACCAACAACAAAATTGAAGCTATTCAACTAATATCTGAAGCATAAATGTCAAGTTTTATTCTTTTTTCTTTTAATAATAACATTGCATATATTTACTACCTTTTAAATTATCACATACGCTGCAAGTCAACTCACATAGTTAAAACAGAAAAGGGGACCAAGTCATACATCTCCAGAGCATAAAAACATAATATAAAAGAAACGGTGGAAGGTTTCTTGACCCACACGGAAACTCTTCCATAAACTCAACCAAACAAACTGATGGAAATGTGTAACGCACACTGGAAACACTCCAGTGATCTTACGCCTGTCATCTCACGTGTGACGCAGTGTGAACAGAGTGGTCTCTTGGTCGTAGATTCATTGTAACAATAATGCATCGTCATGACCTCGCTACAATCCCCTGTATACCTAATACTTAGGCATACTTGCTGAGTGAGCAAGTGTAAGGATTTAGAAAAGATACTAGTCCGGAAGATATTCAGCATGATATCCCCTCAGAGAGGGGGAAATGGTAGACAAAAGAAAAACATGAACCATCTTCTTGAGGTTATCTTGAGATGATTTCGGGGCTTTAGTGTCCCCGCGGCCCGGTCCTCGACCAGGCCTCCACCCCCAGGAAGCAGCCCGTGACAGCTGACTAACACCCAGGTACCTATTTTACTGCTAGGTAACAGGGGCATAGGGTGAAACAAACTCTGCCCATTGTTTCTCGCCGGCGCCCGGGATCGAACCCGGGACCACAGGATCACAAGTCCAGTGTGCTGTCCGCTCGGCCGACCGGCTCCCTTATACCATAACAAAGGATAGCAAACTAACCCTCAAGAAGACATTGCTTAAGATGTCGAACTTCTTCCACGTTTTGAAGGAAGTTAATTTGTACGAGGACGCACAACGAAACAAAGGAACATCATAATAAACCAGGTATGAGAAAAAATCAGTTATAAGTATACACAGGTGTATTGTGAACAGAACTTTCTGTTTCAAGGATGGAAGAAATAGATTTGGGTATGTTTCTAGGAGCAATTGTGGATAGAAAGAAATTGTTTCTGGGGCAATAGAATTAAGTCCATTGTCTTCCTCTCAGATGGAAATAATATTTGCCGAGACAGTAGTGAGTCTGTGTACTCGTGGCATGGGTATAAAATGACCATAGAAGATGCATAACTCACCAAGGGGTATAACATAGGCTGTAAAGACAGTAATATTCAATCTCACTCTGGTACGGAAAAAAGTTAAATTTATTAATAAGGAAATAATAATAAGGAGATTTACGAAGAGTTCACTAAAGGGATCGTGTTTAATGACACTGACGGGTCATCTAATCCTGTTAATGGCAGGGCAGGTGCAGCATACACGGTAATCAAGGATAATACTTTCCAAGGCAGAAATGAAGAAAAAGCGCGTATTGAAAACCATGGCTCTTCAACGCAAGCAGAGCTAACTGCCATTATATGGCATTAAGGTTTCTTGAACGGAACACTAATGGTGCAGTGATTTGCACTGATTCCAAAGCAGCACTGCAAAGCCTTAGTAAAATTCGGGCTGAAAATCTTGCAATGGTCGCTGAAATTAAGAGAGCTGTGAGAGTACTTACCAATCAGGGAAGAGTCGTAAAGTTTCTGTGGATCCCCTCCCATGTTGGAATATGTGGGAATGAACGAGCAGATGTGCTGGCTGCTGAAGGAGACCATACTGAATTCTTCATACCCAAGACTCTACTACAAATTAGAGGTATTGTCAGGCAACATCACCGTACTAGGTGATGTTGAGAATCATCGACTTGAGAATGGTCCAGGACGGACCGAAACGTCGTCGTCCCTTCAACTTCTAGTGTGTGGTCTGGTCAACATACTTCAGCCACGTTATTGTGACTCATCGCCTGCATACCGTACAAGGTAACTGAGGAAAGGAGGATAGAAGCACAAGCCAGTGAATCTGTACGATGGTACAACATTGTTGCAGCTGGCAATCCCAATCATTATGGACGAATAGGAGGAGGACGCGGGAGAGAATCAGTAATAGCGAGAATCCGTCTTGGATACAAATATCCATGGAGATACGGAATGGAAACGACTGTTGATCAGCAAAGTTGCAGAATTTGTGATGAGAGTGATGGACACCGCCTTGACCACTATCTACGTGAATGTGAACACCTGAGAGGCATTAGAAATAGGAGTATAATAATGAACCCCACATTGTTTGAGTTAGGAAAACACTATTTGTCAAATATTGATACTGTTCTTAAAAGATTTCCCCATTTTGCACCCGCAAGATAACGTAAGCTTTTAAGGGTTGACAGATGTTAATCTTCTTGTTTGAGGAGCGGTTCACTTGAGACAGTTACGCAAGTCCCAGCTGTGTCTGGGTACAAGTGACACGATGAACAACCCAGCGGGTTTTCTTCCTTTTGGGGAGTGTTGTACATGCTGCTATGGCGGTGTGTCCACTCACAAGATGAGTGGCGCTGCTCAATAAAATCGCCTTTCGGGCCAAATTAAATTAAATTAACATATATTTACACCTCTAGGAAACCTTGACTCATTTATAAAACCTCTTCAAAGTCTGTATAACTACTCTACCCTATCTTGCATCCCTGCAAAAGTACTAAGGAAGGCTTATCTGACTGTACGGCCGGAGAAAACCCCTCAAATGGAAGGATCGGTCGGCAGGGATACAGCTCCCCCTCCAGTCAAGATGGCGTCCACCTCTCTTGCATCATCGCCCCTTAATACTTTATGCTTTACATTTGCAATCAAACCCTTTATTGACTTTATTTACCATATTCCACATGCATGCTTTTAGATCGAGTCAATTTTTCCCTAATATAGTTAGGCTATTCCAGTTCACATTATTCCTGACAAGCTCCAGCTGAGAAGGTACTACTTTGCTTGGCGGAGTATTACTGGTAACTGATCAATAATACAATAACAATACAATACAATAGTAATACAATCAGTAATACTACTCCCTGAAATCAGCTTAGATATTTTCCTATAAAAAATTCTCCACTGTGTTCACCAACATTTTATACTTGAAATTAACCTCCACAGGAGGTAAGGTTCGTAACAGTGCACTCAAACAAAATGATAAACTATGTGATATTTACTAACATAAGCTACATGATCACATATACAAGTAATAATGATACAGGAATGGATGTAAAGAGCAAATAATCTGGAGATCGTTGGCAACTTTTCTCTCACAACCTCTGGCAACTCCGTCAGCTGGGCAGATTTAAAACGGGGTCTCGCACCCTCTCACATAAAAGGCACTACGGGCTCACTATAGCCCTTGCTACTTGGAACTTTGTTCCAGGTAGCGAATCTTTAACAACAACAACAACAACAACCCTCTCACAGACGGGAGACATCTCCCGTCATGCAGGGTGCAGTCGCACCTCCACAGATCTCCAGTATCAGGTTTTGATACTGGTAATGGCTCGAAAGGGCCACCACTTATTGGCTATTCATGCCCGTGCCACCTTTTGGGTGGCTTAATCTTCATCAATCAATCCTCTCACAACGGGCTCACCATAGCCCATGCTACTTGGAACTTTGAGTTCCGAGTAGCTGAATCTATAAAAAAAACAACCCTCTCACACAGATACATTTAGCACCGCTCCTGTGCCAGGTAAGTCCACTACGGGCTCACCATAGCCCGTGCTACTTGTCCTGCTCCTGTGACAGGTAAGATACGGGCTCACCATAGCCCGTGCTACTTGTCCTGCTCCTGTGACAGGTAAGATAAAGGCTCACCATAGCCCGTGCTACTTGTCCTGCTCATGTGACAGGTAAGATACAGGGCTCACCATAGCCCGTGCTACTTGTCCTGCTCCTGTGACAGGTAAGATACGGGCTCACCATAGCCCGTGCTACTTGTCCTGCTCCTGTGACAGGTAAGATAAAGGCTCACCATAGCCCGTGCTACTTGTCCTGCTCATGTGACAGGTAAGATACAGGGCTCACCATAGCCCGTGCTACTTGGAACTTGTTCGAGTAGTTTAATCTATAACAACCCTCTCACATAGGGGGGGGGCACTTCGTCCACCTCGGCTACCTCCTCTCCAACTGCCTCAACGTCCACACATACTATCCTCTTCAACAATCCTGGACGCAAGCTGCCTTACAGCCTATCCTAATACTAATGTATCAATGTTATACTGAAACATACATACATAAATATCGTGGCCTATTTAGCTGACTCAACAAGGGGTAATGGGAGGGAAAAATTAATCTATCTTCAACATTCCTGGCTCACGACACCTGTCCCTCGATGGTGTGAGGCTTCCACGGTTCCTTAGTTGGTCCTTGATGATCCAGTGCCGTGCTGCAAGTCCTCAGGTGTCGTGAAGCCGCTGCGTCATCGCCGAACCACTCCCAGAATTTCAGATATGCCAATCCTGGTCCACCCAGTGGGCACTGAGCTAATCAATGTATACACACACTTGTTCCTTCCACAAGGCGTTGCTCCTTGTCCTAAGATCGGTGTCGTTCCTCCAAAGCTCTCAGTGGGTGTGATCCGGTCACAGCAAACCTGCCCACCACACCCTCCAGACCCTCCTGCGTCAGGCGGCGCCCTTAAGCGTCGTCGCCGAACAATTCCTCAAGTTTTGGCACTTCTCTGCCCAATAAACTTGGTTTCTTCTTGCTTTCCAGAAGCAAAGAGTCTCCAGTAACAATGGTGAGCTGCGATGGCTAGCTATCATGCACTGAGAGAGCCTCCCAGAGCCTCCAATCCTTGAGAGCTGATCGAGGGACGTCCTCTCGCCTCCACAGTTAGATCAACTCTGACGCCATCTCCGCTGGCGCCGCCAGGGGCACTAGATGACGTCACAGTGGGCTCTGATTAGTCGCCCCCAGCACGTGACTTAAGCCATCCAATCCGCAGCCGGCTGGCGTCGTCCACAAAATGGCGGATTTGCAGGAAGGAGGCTCCATTTTGTTTGTATCAAGAGTGTTACTTTCCCCTTTACCTACCAACTTATAAATGCAAATTTCTCCCTTATCAGGCGGCCGATAGGGTGGCCACATATACCAACAAACTCCCTGCACCTCTGAGAATCAGCAGGGTAAGCTAATATGACTCTTAATGCTGGATCTTGGGAGAAATTGGCGGGGGCTCTGTAACAATATATATATATATATATATATATATATATATATATATATATATATATATATATATATATATATATATATATATATATATATATATATATATATATATATATATATATATGTATATATATATATATTTATATATATATATATATATATATATATATATATATATATATATATATATATATATATAAATATATATATATATATATATATATATATATATATATATATATATATATATATATATATATATATATATATATATATATATATATAAGTATATTTTGGTAGCAGTCTTTCCTGTAGACACATAATATTAAATATGACCGAAAAAGTAAGATTAATAATTCTAACACGAATTTCCTCAATATTTTGTATGTTTCTTTTCACTGTCGATGGTAATTGAAAAATCAATTCTCCAAAATTCATTTTTTTTTCTAGTCTGACGCGACACTTGAACACGTTTTGTAATAACTTATTACATTTTCAAAGACTTTAGTTTACACACACACAGCTATAACCTGCAAACACTAAACAGAGTTTAAACAGCTTTCATTTTATACCTGCATTTGGGTGATGTGATATGTTACAACAGTTTTGGATGAGGTGAAAACAAACTTTCAACACTAGATAGAACATGAAACAATGGGTGTTCTGTTTGTGGATTTATTAAAGGGAAGAATGGAAGTAACTGCAATGGGCCTATTGGCCCATATTTCTTGATGCTTCTATATTGGTGCAGAGTCTTGAAGTGGGTAGAATATAGTTGTGCATTAATTGGCTGTTGATTGCTGGTGTTGACTTCTTAATGTGTATGTATATATATATATATATATATATATATATATATATATATATATATATATATATATATATATATATATATATATATATATATATATATATATATATATATATATATATATATATATATAACTTTAGTGTAATTTCTGTGTAAATTTTTATTATTATACTTATTATTATTATTATTAATATTATTATAGTCATCAAAGTTATTTCACACGGAAATCACACTAACGTGATATATATATATATATATATATATATATATATATATATATATATATATATATATATATATATATATATATATATATCAATGGGAAAATCCACCAGAGCTGTGAGGCATCGCTAGATATGAACAAGTTTTGAATCTTTTACAAAAGCACAATGTGAAGATTAATAAGGGTAAAACAACATTGAAGACCAAGGCCATTGAATACCTGGGGTACCGTATTATAGGTAAGGGCTTTACTCCTTCTCAAAAAATGTAGAGGCAATATAGATGCCCTAGCCCCAACATCAGTTGGGGAAGTACAGTCTTTTGTTGGTATGGTTACATAATTTTATAAGTTCGTGAAGAACTTTTCAACAAAATTTGCACCCTTGTATGAATTGTTGAAAGAAGGGGCTAGATTTAAGTGGGCAGCTAGATAAGAAAATGCCTTCAGGAATATTAAGCAGGAATTGATAAATTCTCCAGTGCTCACTAATTTTACAGGCAAACTCCCGTTAAAATGGGAGGTAGATTCTTCCCCAGTAGGAGTGGGTTGTGTATTATTACAGGAAGTACATGGTCAGGATAAAGTAGTATATTTTGCTAGCAAGAAATTATCTCCTGCAGAACAGAATTATTCTCGGTTAAAGAAGCCTTAGCTTTGGTATATGCTGTAAAAAAAAAAACTGAGGTATTTTCTGCTGAGGCGGAAATTTCTTGCTAGAACAGACCATAAACCCCTGCTAGGATTGTTTGGCAGAGGTAAGCAGATTCCAGTTAATGCCAATGCTAGAATTCAAAGATGGGCCTTACTACTCTCGCAGTTTGAGTATGATTTAGAGTTTAAGCCAGGCAAGGATAATGTAGTAGCTGATGCATTAAGTAGATTGCCTGTGACAGAAGAATTAAATTCCAGTATTCCAGTGGAGTATGTTAACCTGGTGGAATCTATGTCTTTTGAGGATATTTCATTCCAGACTATAAGGAAGGCAACTGGTAGAGATCCCAAATTAAATATGTTGTTGAAAAATGTCAAATATGGTTGGAATGATAATTTGTTATTGTCAGAGTATGCTGCAGTGAAGGCTGACCTTAGTATTCACCAGGATGTACTCTTGTATAGGAATAGAGTGGTGGTGCCTGGGGAACTGAGATGTAAGATTTTGGAACAGCTGCATGTAGGCCATAATGGCATAAATGCTATGAAAGCAGAAGCTAGAAGTTGGGTTTGGTGGCCAAAAATAGACCAAGATATTGCTGAGGTAACAAAAATTGTCATATTTGCTTTAAGAATTATCAGAAACCAGAGGCCCCAGTACTTTCTTGGCCATGCACTGTAGGGGTAGAGTTTATTTAAAAGATGAGGAATGTTGGGATGAATACTACAGATGTTGGAGGTAGCATGTTTGGAGCAGATGCTCTTTTGTTTATGATCTTGTTAATAATATTTCATGTACCGGATAATTGTTTTTGTTGTTGTTGTAATAGGCTGAGAATTAAACCATGTGGACGAAGATTGTTTCTCTTCAGCCTTCAACCATAACATCTTTCTTCCCCGTGTTAGAGCTGACAGTGATGCCAAGGTACCGATAGTGGTAAACCCATTCAGGTGTTACACCATTAATTTGCAGTTCTTCATTTGCTCCCCGCTTGTGATGGGAGTATGCCTTCGTCTTGTTTGTGGAGAGAGTGAACCCGAGCGCAAAATATTTCCTTCCAAGGAGTTCAATGGACTGTTTAATTTTTCCCAAGGTGGGAGCTTGTATTAGGATATCATCTGCAAATCCCACTTCTTGTGTTCCTTCCGGAAAATCAATATTTGCAATGGCGTTCATAAGTACATTGAATAGTGTAGGGCTTAAGACTCCGCCTTGGGGGGGTTCCCGAGTTCAATATTCATTGTTCTGGACACTGCTCCATTGAAACAGGCCTTGGCTTTCCTTCCTGTGAGGTAGTCTTCAACCCATTTCATGAGTCTCCCCTTGACACCCATGCATGCAAACTCGTCCAGGATCGCTATCCCCTGCGCTTTATCGAAGGCTCCTTTGAGAGTCTTATTACAATAATGTGAGAGAAAAATTAGACTCTTAATCCATACATCTGAAAACATAGGAAGTGAGGACGTTTGTGGCATCCTGGACATTTACACGGCGTAGTGCTGGATGGGGGTGCTGGACGGTGGTGCTGGACGGTGGTGCTGGACGGGGGTGCTGGACGGGGTGTTGGACACGGTGTTGGACCGGTTGCTGGACAGTGGTGCTGGACGGGGTGCTGGACGGTGGTGGTGTTTGATGGGGTGCTGGACGGTGGTGCTGGACGGGGTGCTGGACGGTGGTGTTGGACGATGGTGTTGGACGGTGGTGTTGGACGGTGGTGCTGGACGGTGGTGCTGGACGGTGGTGTTGGACGGTGGTGTTGGACGATGGTGTTGGACGGTGGTGTTGGACGGTGGTGCTGGACGGTGGTGTTGGACGGTGGTGCTGGACGGTGGTGCTGGACGGTGGTGCTGGACGGGGTGTTGGACGGTGGTGCTGGACGGGGTGTTGGACACGGTGTTGGACCGGTTGCTGGACAGTGGTGCTGGACGGGGTGCTGGACGGTGGTGGTGTTTGATGGGGTGCTGGACGGTGGTGCTGGACGGGGGTGCTGGACGATGGTGTTGGACGGTGGTGTTGGACGATGGTGTTGGACGGTGGTGTTGGACGGTGGTGCTGGACGGTGGTGTTGGACGGTGGTGCTGGACGATGGTGTTGGACGGTGGTGTTGGACGGTGGTGTTGGACGGTGGTGTTGGACGGTGGTGCTGGACGGTGGTGTTGGACGGTGGTGTTGGACGATGGTGTTGGACGGTGGTGTTGGACGGTGGTGCTGGACGGTGGTGCTGGACGGTGGTGCTGGACGGGGGTGCTGGACGATGGTGTTGGACGGTGGTGTTGGACGATGGTGTTGGACGGTGGTGTTGGACGGTGGTGCTGGACGGTGGTGCTGGACGGTGGTGCTGGACGGGGTGTTGGACGGTGGTGCTGGACGGTGGTGCTGGACGGTGGTGCTGGACGGTGGTGTTGGACGGTGGTGCTGGACGGTGGTGTTGGACGGTGGTGCTGGACGGTGGTGTTGGACGGTGGTGCTGGACGGTGGTGCTGGACGGAGGTGCTGGACGGTGGTGCTGGACGGAGGTGCTGGACGGTGGTGTTGGACGGTGGTGTTGGACGGTGGTGCTGGACGGTGGTGCTGGACGGTGGTGCTGGACGGTGGTGCTGGACGGTGGTGCTGGACGGTGGTGCTGGACGGTGGTGCTGGACGGTGGTGTTGGACGGTGGTGTTGGACGGTGGTGCTGGACGGTGGTGCTGGACGGAGGTGCTGGACGGTGGTGCTGGACGGTGGTGCTGGACGGTGGTGTTGGACGGTGGTGCTAGACGGTGGTGTTGGACGGAGGTGCTGGACGGTGGTGTTGGACGGTGGTGTTGGACGGTGGTGCTGGACGGGGTGCTAGACGGTGGTGCTGGACGGTGGTGCTGGACGGTGGTGCTGGACGGTGGTGCTGGACGGTGGTGCTGGACGGTGGTGCTGGACGGTGGTGCTAGACGGTGGTGCTGGACGGTGGTGCTGGACGGTGGTGCTGGACGGTGGTGCTAGACGGTGGTGCTGGACGGTGGTGCTGGACGGAGGTGCTGGACGGTGGTGCTAGACGGTGGTGTTGGACGGAGGTGCTGGACGGTGGTGTTGGACGGTGGTGTTGGACGGTGGTGTTGGACGGTGGTGTTGGACGGTGGTGTTGGACGGTGGTCCTGGACGTTGGTGTTGGACGGTGGTGTTGGACGGTGGTGCTGGACGGGGTGCTGGACGGTGGTGCTCGACTGTGGTGTTGGACGGTGGTGCTGGACGGTGGTGCTGGACGGTGGTGCTGGATGGTGGTGTTGGACGGGGTGCTGGACGGTGGTGCTGGACGGGGTGCTGGACGGGGGTGCTGGACAGGGTGCTGGACGGTGGTGCTGGATGGTGGTGCTGGACGGTGGTGCTGGACGGGGTACTGGACGGTGGTGCTGGACGGGGTGCTGGACGGTGTTGGACGGTGGTGCTGGACGGTGGTGTTGGACGGTGGTGCTGGACGGTGGTGTTGGACGGTGGTGCTGGATGGGGTGCTGGTCGGTGGTGCTGGACGGTGGTGCTGGACGGTGGTGCTGGACGGGGTGCTGGACGGTGGTGCTGGACGGTGGTGTTGGACGGTGGTGCTGGACGGTGGTGCTGGACGGTGGTGCTGGACGGTGGTGTTGGACGGTGGTGCTGGACAGAGGTGCTGAACGGTGGTGTTGGACGGTGGTGTTGGACGGTGGTGTTGGACGGTGGTGCTGGACGGTGGTGCTGGACGGTGGTGTTGGACGGTGGTGCTGGACAGAGGTGCTGAACGGTGGTGCTGGATGGGGTGCTGGGCGGTGGTGCTGGACGGTGGTGCTGGATGGGGTGCTGGGCGGTGGTGCTGGACGGGGGTGCTGGACGGTGGTGCTGGACGGTGGTGTTGGACGATGGTGTTGGACGATGGTGCTGGACGGTGGTGTTGGACAGTGGTGCTGGACGGTGGTGCTGGGCGGTGGTGCTGGACGGTGGTGCTGGACGGTGGTGTTGGACGGTGGTGTTGGACGATGGTGCTGGACGGTGGTGTTGGACGATGGTGCTGGACGGTGGTGCTGGACGGTGGTGCTGGACGGTGGTGCTGGACGGTGGTGTTGGACGATGGTGTTGGACGATGGTGCTGGACGGTGGTGTTGGACAGTGGTGCTGGACGGTGGTGCTGGACGGTGGTGCTGGACGGTGGTGCTGGACGGTGGTGTTGGACGGTGGTGCTGGGCGGTGGTGCTGGACGGTGGTGCTGGACGGTGGTGCTGGACGGTGGTGTTGGACGGTGGTGCTGGGCGGTGGTGCTGGACGGTGGTGCTGGACGGTGGTACTGGACGGTGGTGCTCGACGGAGGTGCTGGACGGTGGTGCTGGACGGTGGTGTTGGACGGTGGTGCTGGACGGTGGTGTTGGACGGTGGTGCTGGACGGTGGTGTTGGACGGTGGTGTTGGACGGTGGTGCTGGACGGTGGTGCTGGACGGTGGTGTTGGACGGTGGTGCTGGACGGTGGTGCTGGACGGTGGTGCTGGACGGTGGTGCTGGACGGTGGTGTTGGACGGTGGTGCTGGACGGTGGTGTTGGACGATGGTGCTGGACGGTGGTGTTGGACGGTGGTGCTGGACGGTGGTGCTGGACGGTGGTGTTGGACGGTGGTGCTGGACGGTGGTGTTGGACGGTGGTGTTGGACGGTGGTGCTGGACGGTGGTGTTGGACGGTGGTGCTGGACGGTGGTGCTCGACGGAGGTGCTGGACGGTGGTGCTGGACGGTGGTGTTGGACGGTGGTGCTGGACGATGGTGCTGGACGATGGTGCTGGACGGTGGTGCTGGACGATGGTGCTGGACGATGGTGCTGGACGGTGGTGCTGGACGGTGGTGCTTGACGGTGGTGTTGGACAGTGGTGCTGGACGGTGGTGCTGGACGGTGGTGTTGGACAGTGGTGCTGGACAGTGGTGCTGGACGGTGGTGCTCGACGGAGGTGCTGGACGGTGGTGTTGGACGGTGGTGCTGGACGGTGGTGCTGGACGGAGGTGCTGGACGGTGGTGTTGGACGGTGGTGCTGGACGGAGGTGCTGGACGGTGGTGTTGGACGGTGGTGCTGGACGGTGGTGCTGGACGGTGGTGTTGGACGGTGGTGTTGGACAGTGGTGCTGGACGGTGGTGCTGGACGGTGGTGCTGGACGGTGGTGCTGGATGGGGTGCTGGGCGGTGGTGCTGGACGGTGGTGCTGGATGGGGTGCTGGGCGGTGGTGCTGGACGGTGGTGCTGGATGGGGTGCTGCACGGTGGTGCTGGACGGTGGTGCTGGATGGGGTGCTGGGCGGTGGTGCTGGACGGTGGTGCTGGATGGGGTGCTGGGCGGTGGTGCTAGACGGTGGTGCTGGACGGGGGTGCTGGACGGTGGTGCTGGACGGTGGTGTTGGACGGTGGTGCTGGACGGTGGTGCTGGACGGTGGTGCTGGACGGTGGTGTTGGACGGTGGTGTTGGACGGGTTGCTGGATGGTGGTGCTGGACGATGGTGCTGGAGGGTGGTGCTGGACGGTGGTGTTGGACGGTGGTGTTGGACGGGTTGCTGGATGGTGGTGCTGGACGATGGTGCTGGAGGGTGGTGCTGGACGGTGGTGTTGGACGGGTTGCTGGATGGTGGTGCTGGACGATGGTGCTGGAGGGTGGTGCTGGACGGTGGTGTTGGACGGGTTGCTGGATGGTGGTGCTGGACGATGGTGCTGGAGGGTGGTGCTGGACGGTGGTGTTGGACGGGTTGTTGGACGGTGGTGCTGGACGGTGGTGCTGGACGGTGGTGCTGGACGGTGGTGCTGGACGGTGGTGCTGGACGGTGGTGCTGGACGGTGGTGCTGGACGGTGGTGCTAGACGGTGGTGTTGGACGGTGGTGCTGGACGGTGGTGCTGGACGGTGGTGTTGGACGGTGGTGCTGGACGGTGGTGCTGGACGGTGGTGCTGGACGGTGGTGCTGGACGGTGGTGCTAGACGGTGGTGCTGGACGGTGGTGCTGGACGGTGGTGTTGGACGGTGGTGCTGGACGGTGGTGTTGGACGGTGGTGCTGGACGGTGGTGCTGGACGGTGGTGTTGGACGGTGGTGCTGGACGGTGGTGCTGGACGGGGTGCTGGACGGTGGTGCTGGACGGTGGTGCTGGACGGTGGTGTTGGACGGTGGTGCTGGACGGTGGTGCTGGACGGTGGTGCTGGACGGTGGTGCTGGACGGTGGTGCTAGACGGTGGTGTTGGACGGAGGTGCTGGACGGTGGTGCTGGACGGTGGTGCTAGACGGTGGTGTTGGACGGAGGTGCTGGACGGTGGTGCTGGACGGTGGTGCTGGATGGTGGTGCTGGACGGGGTGCTAGACGGTGGTGCTGGACGGTGGTGCTGGACGGAGGTGCTGGACGGTGGTGCTAGACGGTGGTGTTGGACGGAGGTGCTGGACGGTGGTGTTGGACGGTGGTGTTGGACAGTGGTGTTGGACGGTGGTGTTGGACAGTGGTGTTGGACGGTGGTGTTGGACGGTGGTGTTGGACGGTGGTGCTGGACGTTGGTGTTGGACGGTGGTGCTGGACGGTGGTGCTGGACGGTGGTGCTGGACGGGGTGCTGGACGGTGGTGCTGGACGGTGGTGCTGGACGGTGGTGCTGGACGGTGGTGCTGGACGGTGGTGCTGGACGGTGGTGTTGGACGGTGGTGCTGGACGGTGGTGCTGGACGGTGGTGCTGGACGGTGGTGCTGGACGGTGGTGTTGGACGGGGTGCTGGACGGTGGTGCTGGACGGGGTGCTGGACGGGGGTGCTGGACGGGGTGCTGGACGGTGGTGCTGGATGGTGGTGCTGGACGGTGGTGCTGGACGGGGTACTGGACGGTGGTGCTGGACGGGGTGCTGGACGGAGGTGTTGGACGGTGGTGCTGGACGGTGGTGCTGGATGGGGTGCTGGTCGGTGGTGCTGGACGGTGGTGCTGGACGGTGGTGTTGGACGGTGGTGCTGGACGGTGGTGCTGGATGGGGTGCTGGTCGGTGGTGTTGGACGGTGGTGCTGGACGGTGGTGCTGGACGGGGTGCTGGACGGTGGTGCTGGACGGTGGTGTTGGACGGTGGTGCTGGACGGTGGTGCTGGACGGTGGTGCTGGACGGTGGTGTTGGACGGTGGTGCTGGACAGAGGTGCTGAACGGTGGTGCTGGATGGGGTGCTGGACGGTGGTGCTGGACGGTGGTGCTGGACGGTGGTGCTCGACGGAGGTGCTGGACGGTGGTGTTGGACGATGGTGCTGGACGGTGGTGCTTGACGGTGGTGTTGGACAGTGGTGCTGGACGGTGGTGCTGGGCGGTGGTGTTGGACGGTGGTGCTGGACGGTGGTGCTGGACGGTGGTGCTGGACGGTGGTGCTGGACGGTGGTGCTTGACGGTGGTGTTGGACGGTGGTGCTGGACGGTGGTGCTTGACGGTGGTGTTGGACGGTGGTGCTGGACGGTGGTGCTGGACGGTGGTGCTGGACGGTGGTGCTGGACGGTGGTGCTGGACGGTGGTGCTGGACGGTGGTGCTCGACGGAGGTGCTGGACGGTGGTGTTGGACGATGGTGCTGGACGGTGGTGCTTGACGGTGGTGTTGGACAGTGGTGCTGGACGGTGGTGTTGGACGGTGGTGCTGGACGGTGGTGCTGGACGGTGGTGTTGGACGGTGGTGTTGGACGGAGGTGCTGGACGGTGGTGTTGGACGGAGGTGCTGGACGGTGGTGCTGGACGGAGGTGCTGGACGGTGGTGTTGGACGGTGGTGCTGGATGGGGTGCTGGGCGGTGGTGCTGGACGGTGGTGCTGGATGGGGTGCTGGGCGGTGGTGCTGGACGGTGGTGCTGGACGGGGGTACTGGACGGTGGTGCTGGACGGTGGTGTTGGACGGTGGTGCTGGACGGTGGTGCTGGACGGTGGTGCTGGACGGTGGTGTTGGACGGGTTGCTGGATGGTGGTGCTGGACGATGGTGCTGGAGGGTGGTGTTGGACGGGGTGCTGGATGGTGGTGCTGGACGGTGGTGCTGGACGGGGTGCTGGACGGTGGTGTTGGACGGTGGTGCTGGACGGTGGTGTTGGACGGGGTGCTGGACGATGGTGTTGGACGGTGGTGTTGGACGGTGGTGCTGGACGGTGGTGCTGGACGGTGGTGCTGGACGGGGTGCTGGACGGTGGTGCTGGACGGTGGTGCTGGACGGTGGTGTGGGACGGGGTGCTGGACGGGGTGCTGGACGGTGGTGCTGGACGGTGGTGCTGGACGGTGGTGTGGGACGGGGTGCTGGACGGGGTGCTGGACGGTGGTGCTTGACGGGGTGCTGGACGGTGGTGTTGGACGGTGGTGCTGGACGGTGGTGTGGGACGGGGTGCTGGACGGTGGTGTGGGACGGGGTGCTGGACGGTGGTGTGGGACGGGGTGCTGGACGGTGGTGCTGGACGGGGTGCTGGACGGTGGTGCTGGACGGGGTGCTGGACGGTGGTGCTGGACGGTGGTGCTGGACGGTGGTGCTGGACGGTGGTGTTGGACGGTGGTGCTGGACGGTGGTGTGGGACGGGGTGCTGGACGGGGTGCTGGACGGTGTATTCGTTTGCCTTGTTCGGGTTGAATGTAGACACAGTAGTCGCTTCTGTATATATTTATTGACCGAGACAACAAGGTATATATCTGGCCAACCGAAGTCCACCTACTCTGAGTCTGTGAGGAGAACTGAGGCTGCTGGGAGCATCGCTGATGCTCCTCTGTCTGGCATGACGTCAGAGGCCTACTTGCCTGTGATTGGTTACATTTCAACTGACAGAGAATTTGAGTATAACAGGTGGTGCTGGACGGTGGTGCTGGACAGGGTGTTGGACGGTGGTGCTGGACGGTGGTGCTGGACAGGGTGTTGGACGGTGGTGCTGGTCGGTGGTGCTGGACGGTGGTGCTGGACAGGGTGTTGGACGGTGGTGCTGGTCGGTGGTGCTGCACGGTGGTGCTGGACGGTGGTGTTGGACGGAGGTGCTGGACGGTGGTGCTGGACGGTGGTGCTGCACGGTGGTGCTGGACGGTGGTGCTGGACGGTGGTGCTGGACGGTGGTGCTGGACGGTGGTGTTGGACGGTGGTGCTGGACGGTGGTGCTGGACGGTGGTGCTGGACGGTGGTGTTGGACGGAGGTGCTGGACGGTGGTGCTGGACGGTGGTGCTGGACGGTGGTGCTGGACGGTGGTGCTGGACGGAGGTGCTGGACGGTGGTGCTGGACGGTGGTGCTGGACGGTGGTGCTGGACGGTGGTGCTGGACGGTGGTGCTGGACGGTGGTGTTGGACGGTGGTGCTGGACGGTGGTGCTGGACGGTGGTGTTGGACGGTGGTGCTGGTCGATGGTGCTGCACGGTGGTGCTGGACGGTGGTGTTGGACGGAGGTGCTGGACGGTGGTGCTGGACGGTGGTGCTGGACGGTGGTGCTGGACGGTGGTGGTGGACGGAGGTGCTGGACGGTGGTGCTGGACGGTGGTGCTGGACGGTGGTGCTGGACGGTGGTGCTGGACGGAGGTGCTGGACGGTGGTGCTGGACGGTGGTGCTGGACGGTGGTGCTGGACGGTGGTGCTGGACGGTGGTGCTGGACGGTGGTGTTGGACGGTGGTGCTGGACGGTGGTGCTGGACGGTGGTGTTGGACGGTGGTGCTGGTCGATGGTGCTGCACGGTGGTGCTGGACGGTGGTGTTGGACGGAGGTGCTGGACGGTGGTGTTGGACGGTGGTGCTGGACGGGGGTGCTGGACGGTGGTGTTGGACGGTGGTGCTGGACGGTGGTGCTGGACGGTGGTGCTGGACGGTGGTGCTGGACGGTGGTGCTGGACGGTGGTGTTGGACGGTGGTGCTGGACGGGGGTGCTGGTCGATGGTGCTGCACGGTGGTGCTGGACGGTGGTGTTGGACGGAGGTGCTGGACGGTGGTGCTGGACGGTGGTGTTGGACGGTGGTGCTGGACGGTGGTGCTGGACGGTGGTGCTGGACGGTGGTGCTGGACGGTGGTGCTGCACGGTGGTGCTGGACGGTGGTGCTGGACGGTGGTGCTGGACGGTGGTGCTGGTCGGTGGTGTTGGACGGTGGTGCTGGACGGTGGTGCTGGACGGTGGTGTTGGACGGTGGTGCTGGTCGGTGGTGCTGCACGGTGGTGCTGGACGGTGGTGCTGGACGGTGGTGCTGGACGGGGGTGCTGGACGGTGGTGCTGGACGGTGGTGTTGGACGGTGGTGCTGGTCGGTGGTGCTGGACGGTGGTGCTGGACGGTGGTGTTGGACGGTGGTGCTGGACGGTGGTGCTGGACGGTGGTGTTGGACGGTGGTGTTGGACGGTGGTGCTGGACGGTGGTGCTGGACAGGGTGTTGGACGGTGGTGCTGGACGGTGGTGCTGGACGGTGGTGCTGGACAGGGTGTTGGACGGTGGTGTTGGACGGTGGTGCTGGACGGTGGTGCTGGACAGGGTGTTGGACGGTGGTGTTGGACGGGGTGCTGGACGGTGGTGCTGGACGGTGGTGCTGGACGGTGGTGTTGGACGGTGGTGTTGGACGGTGGTGTTGGACGGGGTGCTGGACGGTGGTGCTGGACGGTGGTGCTGGACGGTGGTGTTGGACGGTGGTGTTGGACGGTGGTGCTGGACGGTGGTGCTGGACGGTGGTGCTGGACGGTGGTGCTGGACGGTGGTGCTGGACGGTGGTGTTGGACGGTGGTGCTGGACGGTGGTGCTGGACGGTGGTGCTGGACGGTGGTGCTGGACGGTGGTACTGGACGGTGGTGCTGGACGGTGGTGTTGGACGGTGGTGCTGGACGGTGGTGCTGGACAGGGTGTTGGACGGTGGTGCTGCACGGTGGTGCTGGACGGTGGTGCTGGACAGGGTGTTGGACGGTGGTGTTGGACGGTGGTGCTGGACGGTGGTGCTGGACGGTGGTGTTGGACGGTGGTGTTGGACGGTGGTGTTGGACGGGGGAGCTGGACGGTGGTGCTGGATGGTGTTGCTGGACGGTGGTGCTCGACGGTGTTGCTGGACGGTGATGTTGGATGGTGGTGCTGGACGGTGGTGCTGGACGGTGATGTTGGACGGGATGCTGGACGGTGTTGCTGGACGGTGGTGCTGGACGGTGATGCTGGACGGAGGTGCTGGACGGTGGTGCTGGACGGTGGTGCTGGACGGTGGTGCTGGACGGTGATGTTGGACGGGGTGCTGGACGGTGGTGCTGGACGGTGTTGCTGGACGGTGGTGTTGGACGGGGTGCTGGACGGTGGTGTTGGACGGTGTTGCTGGACGGTGGTGCTGGACGGTGTTGCTGGACGGAGGTGCTGGACGGTGGTGCTGGACGGTGGCGCTGAACGTTTGTGCTGGACGGTGGCGCTGAACGTTTGTGCTGGACGGTGGTGCTGGACGGAGGTGCTGGACGGTGGTGCTGGACAGTGGTGTTAGACTGGGTGCTGGACGGTGGTGCTGGACGGAGGTGCTGGACGGGGTGCTGGACGGTGGTGGTGGACGGTGGTGCTGGACGGTGGTGCTGGACGGGGTGCTGGACCGTGGTGCTGGACCGGGTGCTGGACAGTGGTGCTGGATGGTGGTGCTGAACGCTTGTGCTGGACGGTGGTGCTGAACGTTTGTGCTGGACGTTGGTACTCGACGGAGGTGCTGGACGGGGTGCTGGATCGGGTGGTGAACGGAGTGTTGAACGGGGTGCTGGACCGGGTGCTGGACGGGGTGCTTGACGGGGTGCTGGACTGGGTGCTGGGCCGGATGCTGGATGGGGTGCTGGACGGGGTGTGGCATGGGGTGCTGGACGGAGGTGCTAGACGGAGGTGCTAGACGGGGTGCGGGTCTGGGTGCTGGACTGGGTTCTGGACTGGGTGCGGGACGGAGGACCAGAGTATATGTACCGACGTACAAGGAAATTAGAACGTAGAAATCTGAACTATTGAGTTGGACAAACCGGAAAACTATTTTTTACTTGTGTTGTAAATGACAAACTAAACTTACCCATCCTAACCTCCCTCGGCCTTATGCATGACATCTAAGGCCTAATGTGGTACATATGTGCGCTACTCCAGCCCTGGGAATGAGTAAGTGTGTGTTTTAGCTTCATTTATTTTAAAAGAATTCCCTACTGGTCAATATACTACTAACTAAAAGCTAAGTACGTACGAATTCTGACTAATGACGATCGTCACAATAGGTACTGTCTAAACAGGAAGATGGTTTAAGCTTCAGCAGTTTCGTTTTATTTTTGGTCTAATGTTTTTAATTAGTTTTGGTATCAGTAGGAGCTGTCTTGCCTAGGTCAAGCTGCCTTCTGCACTCCTAATTTCTTATGGTGTTATGTTTGTCCTGATACTTACCTCCTGAATCATCCTTTAAACATAATTTGTTTATCAACATAATCAATGAGGAATTGCTCGTTCTTGGCCAACGCCTTGTTTTCATTGACTCCCGAGGACAGGATATTTCCTGTGAGCTGGGAGGTGTGAGAGAGGCCTGTGAGTTGTGAAGGGGGAGAACCTGTGAAATGTGAGGGGCAAAGGGATGTGTGAGGGGGAATAGAAAAAAAGTTGCTGTTATAGCGAGTGGTCGCGTCCGTTGTAAACTCACTAGAGCTACCATCAAGCAAGGAGACAGGAGATTCATCCCTCCGGATACTAATTATGGACCGACAATGCATCTTACTCTTTGGACTCCTGGTACTTTTAGCTGGTAATGGTTGGTCATTGGTTCCCAAACGACCATACATCAACACCAGGAAGCTGGTGGTGCTGTCGGAGGCCTTGGACTTGTTCCGAGGCTCGACTGTGATACTGTACCTGGATCCCTCTGTTCCAGGCCAAACCCAGCAAACGGTAATTACTCTAGAGGCGATGCAGAAGACGTTTTACACGACTATAAATCTTGGAGTGAATGAGAGGTGGAGGCCAGACCAGCAGGTTGTGGCGCTCTCTCAGGGCATCTCCGTGCTCCATCTCGTCCTCTTCATCGCTGACCCAACACAATTCCTTCAGCCGCTGTGGCTAGACTGGAAGCCCCTGGACCTCTTACTCTTCAGTCTGGCACCCAGCTCCAGTCTCGATGTCCTTAGTGAGGAGGTTTTCAGCAGCGTCAGAAGTCTGGCTCTTATTGACGAGATCCCGAGTGAGGGAAATGGAAGGCCTAATGCAATGGGGGTGTTTACTGTCTTGCCTTTCTCATCAAGCAGTGCGAAATTCCTCGGTAAGTGGAATCCCCAGTTTTTTACTCGGAGAGAAATCTTGTTTCCTGACCGCTTTCCTGCATTTGAAGGGTACAGGTTTCAGTTGGCCACCTCCATGGACGACGAACCTTTCTTATATCAGAGGAAGTCTGATAACGCCATATCAGGGTCAGCAATAAGGATGTTGGTTGCACTCTCAGCAACACTAAACTTCACCTACACAATGACGGAGAGTGCGCCTGACCACAAGTGGGGCAGAATGGAAAACGGAACTTGGGTTGGAATTCTGGGAATGATATATAGAAAAGAAAAGAATTTCACTGTGAATTGTTTTACATTGATGGATGATCGTATCAGAGACTTTGCAGCATCTGAGCAGTATTTAATGCATAACTGTGGAGCCTTCCTGTTGAGGCCTCAGCCTCTGGCGACGTGGAGGAACGTGTTCCGGCCCCTGCAGCCCCTGGTGTGGGCTGCTGTTATCGCCTCTCTTGTGGTCGCTGTTGGACTCCTAACTCTCCAGGTGAGTCGGGCCTCTCATTCACTGGTGCATATAATCAACCCAACACAAACTCACAAACGAGGGTAACATATAAATTCATATAAACGGGTAGAAATATACACAACAATGCACAAACACACATACACATATATGGCAACAATATATCTTTACAATAGTTACCAAATTTCGACGAGCCTCCCATATTTAGATATAACTGGCTATTTAATATTGGTATAATGGAAATAAAGCATATATGGGAAGAAATATCAAGGGCATTATAAGACCATAAGAATTAAGGACTTTGTAAAAGGTCGGATGGACTACATGAGGAGCACGTATTTATATCCACCCGAACACACTCATACATAGATTCAGTCTCATTCATCATCCTATATAGACTCATTACTCATTCTTCTCAATGTTTGTTCATGATGCAAAAATTATGAGACGAATGAAGACAGATAGTGACTACAGGACGATTACAGACTACTGCCTTTAGAAACTTGTGTAAGGAATCGTTCAGGACCTTGTATACCACTTATGTCAAACCAATTCTGGAGTATGTAGCCCCAGCGTGTAGTCCATACCTTGTATGGACTAGGTATGGACATCGTGACACAAGGCCATACTAGAGAAGATTCAGAGGAATGCCACCAGACTAGTCCCAGAACTGAGAGGTATGAGCTACGAGGAAAGGCTATGGGAGCTAAACCTCAGGTCCCTGGAAGACAGAAGAGTTAGGGTAGAAATGATCACCACCTACTCAGTTCTCAGGGGAATGGATAGGGTGGACAAAGACAAACTATTTAGCATAAGTGGAACAAGAAGAAGGGGACACAGGGGAAAACTTAGAGCCCAAATAAGCCACAGAGACAGTAGAAATAATTTTTTCAGTGTCAGAGTAGTTAACAAATGGAATGCATTAGGGAGTGGAAGAAGAAGAGTCTCCCTCCTGAACAATGGCATATAGGATTCGACTCCTGTAGACATGTCGTTCACGTATATTAGAAATAAAACTGGTCCCAGCCGGATTCTTCAAGTACTCCACTCGTTACAGTTCGCTAGTCTGACTTCTCGGCCCTGACTGTTACTCTCTGGCTCCGGCCTGTTAGGTAGTTCCTTACATATGCCAGGGCTTTTCCTCTTACTCCCGCCTGCCTTTAAAGTTTAAATAGCAGTCTCGTGTGTGGCTGGGCCACTCTTGAAGAGTGGGCTCCGGTCTGTGTTTCACCCCCCAACCCCCGCCCCCCCTCCCCTGAAATATTTGGGAACTATTTCCCTCCTGTAAACATAAATAATGGCCTGATAAATTTATCTAGTAATACACAACTAATAAGGATTCATCCTTCGTTTAAATCTATAAAACTAATTACAAATTAATAATAATTAAACTAAGTTATATATGAGGATTATTCTTGTTATTTAAATATAAATTCTAACTATATTGTTACATAAACTAATTCTCTTGAACGAGTAATTGAAATAATTCCCTTAAATTTCGTTAGTGAACTAAAGTGTGGAGATTAAATCCAATATATTATATATTAAACAATTTAATATATTTAATTCGGATTTAGTAATAACTCAAATTGATTAGAACAACTTCCAATTTAATAACTATTAATCCACAAACAAGTGAGAGAAGGACATCCATGTTGATCTCGAACATAGACACGGTCTTCACAATTTCACTAACATCAAGGAGAATAGTGATACCAACTGTCTTTAAATCATTGCTGGACGCTTATGCCACAGACGGCTCTTAGTGGAAGATATTGACAGCCCGGTTCCGACCCAGGCTACGTATTGTGCTCTCACTTAGTGTTCAGTGCTGTTCATGTTAGTGTGAGTGGATGAAATCACCGAGGCTGGTAATGCGCCTGTGATTCTCCAAACACCAGTAAGCATACAGCTAGAAAATTAATTAATTTAAAAGATAACAGTGATAACAGTGAGAATGTTGACATAAATTGTATATTTCCTCAATTTGTGTATTTCTGGCATTAATTGCACATTTGGTGGAGTCCCCAGTTGAGTTATCCCTGGAGCGTCGTCATTTACCACGAGACGACGTTAGTCACAGGTCGGCGTGTACATAATTTAATTAAACAAATAATATTTTTTTCAGTATCAGGGTACTTAACAAAAGAAATGCGCTAGGAAGAGATGTGGCAGAGGCAGACTCCATTGTGAGGGATATTATATATTGTTTTATTCCTGAAATTGCATGTAACGGCACTAGAACAGGTGGTAACACTGCAAGAGGTCACTTTGCAGAAAGTCCTAGCAACAGGCGAGAGCAATCACCGAGGTCCACTCAGGTGGAGAGAAAGACCCTCTGGTGGAGTCGCAAAATGTATTTTTTTTTTATTATATAAAACAACAGTTATATACACATAAATGTAAAGATACCAAAGTAACATTGTTGTACACGAACACCAGATACAGCGCCAGAAACAATGCACCAAACCAGGGCTCCACAATACACCAAACCAATACATAACTTTATAAAACAATATATACACAATGCTAATACAGAAGACACATACCCAGGGCACAGCACATATACGTGCACTATATGTACACCAATCACACAAGTGGAACACACATAAGGTACTTCAAATACAGAGCACCAGTATCACACGACAGAAAAACATAACAATAATAATAACACACACAATAACCCTCCACAAATGATGGCGGTTACCACGCACCAAAATAAATAAAAAACAGACGGAAACACCCAACATAATAAGGCCCAAAAAGGGAAATCCAAAAACAATCCAATGAAAACATTACACTACAACTGACTACAGTCAGAGAGGAAAGAGGCACACACACGACCGGAATGAACATATTCCAGGGTCAAAACACATACACAGCTCAGTTGTAACTAGCAAGTAGGAGAGACACCTCTGAAACTTGCAACACAAACACACACACACACACACACACACACACACACACACACACACACACACACACACACACACACACACACACATTGAAATCCCCACATACAATGGGGTCAAGACAGCACAATGTCAAGGAAAAATGCATGGCAAAACTCATTGCAACGTTGGACACCACCTAAGAGCAGGACCAGGAAGCGCGGGCTTGTCCGCCCGAAACAACGGTTCCTGAAAAATAACATAAAGAGGGAAACCCTGCCGGACCGAGCGCACAATGGCAAGTAAATAATTATCAAAAGAAGGCACCAAGCCGGGGGAGGCTACATAACACCGTCAAAAGTGTGGGATATTCAAAAGGCACTAAATATCACTAAGGATGCCAATACGAGAACAAAAGCGCATAAGGGGAACAATATCAAAGGCATCTGATTCACCAAGGATACTATCGAGGGACAGGGAACCACGAGGGACAGATGGAAATCGAGGCGCACTAACATCCTGGAAGTCAGGACATTCAACAGGAATATGCACGACCTTAAGAGGGACAGTGCAGTTTGGACAATAAGGAGCAGGGCGGCGCCCCATTAAGTGCCTGTGAGTTAAGCATGTATGGCCAATACGTAACCTCACTAGAGCCATTTCTCACCGCCGGTTACGGTGGAAGAAGGAAGGCCGAAGGGACACACTTCCTTTAAGAGCACCCAGCTTGTTACCAATAACAGAAGACCAACGACCCTGCCAACAGGCAAGGATGGAGGAATGAATAACTTGGTAGAAGGGGGAATAAAGAATACCTTTACAGGAGATGGGACAAGTGTGGATAGCCTCCTTAGCAGCAACGTCCACACGTTCATTTAAGAACACACCAATATTGCTGGAAACCCAGGAAAACTCGACTGTCTTAAACCTGCTGGAGATAAGAAACAGCCAACATGGAATTTCGACGACCACAAGATGGACAGGATTAAAGGACTCGAGAATCATGAGGGCACTGCGAGAGTCAACTACAACAACAAAGGAAGAATTACGGCGCGAAAGCAGTTGACGAAGAGCGTATAGAATAGTATAAAGTTCTGCCGCGAAGATGCTAGTCTCCGGAAGCAGGCGACACATATAGGTGTGGTCAGGAAATACAACATAGTAGCCTACACCATCTGCAGACTTAGACCCATCGGTGAAAACGGAACTGGAGCGGAAGTGTGAAGAAAAGTGAGCAAGGAAAAGGCATTTCAGAACTGTATGAGGGGTAAACGCTTTAGTCATGCAGGTAAGGCTCTACAAAATATAGGAAGAAGGGTTCCACACTACCCTCCATGGGGGCAAGGGTGGAACGACAAGAGAAGAAACATTGGCAACACGAACCGAGAGAGAACCATGCAAGCGAGACAACCGCTTGTCTCGGTTGTCTCGCTTGGGAAGGTGGTGAAAGGGAAAAGGGCCCACAGGAGGGGTAACGGTCAAAGTATAACATAAGTGAGAATGAGAGAATAAAGACCGCGCAAAGTAGCGAAGACAGAAGCGATCACGACGATCCTGAGAGGCAGGATGCCGGTCTCAACATACAGTCTTTGGATAGGGGTCGAATGAAATGCACCAGAGCTAAGACAGAACCCAATATGGTGAAGAGCATCAAGACGACGTTGTGTGGAGGGAGAGGCAGACGAATAAGCAGGATGACCATAATAAAGTTTAGACAGCACAAGAGAGGAATGTAAAGAGAGGAATGTGCGTCTATCAGCTCCCCGGGAAGTATGGGACAAGACTTTAAGTAAATTAAAGGCCTTAGAGCATTCAACTCGGAGGTAAGAGATATAGGGTGACCAGGACAAGTGTCAAAGATTAACCCCAAAAAGTTACCAGAAGCCTTATACAAAGGAGGATTACCATAAAGTGATAGAGGGGGGTCGAAGGACGACCTGCTTCTGAGTGAAGGTCATAGCACAATTCCTAGCCGGAAAGAACTTGAACTTGAACTTGATTGGTGGCTCAGACACGACACGGCATTAATCGCAAATTGAAGCCACTGTTGGAGGAAAGGCGAGTCATCACCTTGACAGCAGAGAGTTAGATCGTCAACATAAAGAGCGAAGAAAATGGCCCAGAGCGAAGAAGCACGCAACACACGCGCATAAGACAAGCCAGACAGAGGGAAGACGGCGAACATGGCGACTAGCCTCAGGAAAAGACAAATGATCACGATGCTTCAAACTGAGGATGGCTTCCTCAAATTTGTAAAGCACACATGCATGGGAGAAGACTGGGTGAGCGTCACCGCAATTGATGCAGAGAGTTTGGGAAGACGGGCACTCCGTCTTGGAATGACCCGAGGCTCCACAAGGGGCAGAGAGAGAGAGGCTTAACTTGTGCAGCTGGAGGGACCATGCCCAAATCTCCAGGGAGCCTGACAGCTGAGTTGAGGGGGGCCTGATAGCTGAGTGGACAGCACTTCGGATTCAAAGTCCTGAGGTTCCGGGTTTGATCTCCGGTGGAGGTGAAAACAAATGGGCAGAGTTTCTTTCACCCTGATGCTCCTGTTACCTAGCAGTAAATAGGTACCTGGAAGTTAGACTGCTGCTACGAGACACACCTACTTCCTGGGGGTATATAACAAAAAGGAGGCCTGATCGAGGATCGGGCCGCGGGGATGTATTCATGAACGGAGCATCTGGCACCAGCAAGAATGACTGAAGAGGGAAGGGACCGACCGTCAAACGTGACCTTCACAACGCTAAGAGGCTGACGGCGACGACCACGAGGGAGCCAAGTAAAGGTATCCACCTGGAGGATAGAATGGCCTTGGGCGTCAAGGATATACTTAATATCCTCTTGGCAGTCTTTAACTTCCCTGTCACCAGTCGCAACATGGTGCAGAAGAAGAATTGTGCCGATGCAGGCATTCAACGGGGCATTTTTGGAGATCCGAACAGGGGTCTCCCCTAATGCAGGACAACGAAGCCAAGCGGGCAGACGCTTCCTGAGACGGGGCTGCAACAACACGGGTACCAGTACGGGTGGGGTTAGCGGTGATCATCGTATCCACCGAATCAACAAGGGGCTTATAGAGAAATAAGTCATCAGGACGAGGAGGGTCAACATGACTAAGATCAAAATACTTAGTCCATGTAGCTGGACTAAACAAAGACTGGAAAGAAAGAGATTGGGAAGGAATCAAGTGCGAGGGAGTGTGGAGGTGACGACGCTGAGTACCCCCACTAAGAGTGGGCTTAGTGGGGGCAAGTTGACCAAACCACACACTAGAAAGTGAAGGGACGACGACGTTTCGGTCCGTCCTGGACCATTCTCAAGTCGATTGTGGACCATTCACAATCGACTTGAGAATGGTCCAGGACGGACCGAAACTTCGTCGTCCCTTCACTTTCTAGTGTGTGGTTTGGTCAACATATTTCAGCCACGTTATTGTGACTCCTCGTCTGCAGAGGGGGTAAAAAGCACAGTGGTGACAACTAGAGATAGAGCCATGCCAGGTGATGAGGTTGTCACCACTGGAGGCTCAAACCCTCCACAGAGGTGGGAGAGGAGCAGAGAGGCAGTCGGTAGATCCGGGGAGGAAACATGATCAGTGGGCCAATGTAGCCGGGGCTATACAGAGACCGGTTTTCCAACACACTCTAACTCGGGGGCTTGGTCGCCCTCCCCACGAGTCTGGGAAGTGAAAAGAGGGTCAGTCATTGTCATAATAACGAGCAGGTAACAATTTCATTCACGAATAAGCCTTCATACCTACCATACCACAATTATGGAATAGGACACAGAATGAGTGTCCCTCTAAACAGTTGACGAACTTCTGAACACACCTTGCTGAGTAAACTTGACCACACGTCTGTCTCGCACGATCTGAATGCCCATCTCTTCCGCAAAGTTGAAAAGGAGCACCTTCACCAACGCCACATGGAACACTGATGAAAAACTCGAGGCCAGCCGGGGCAGTCCGCTTCACCGGAGGAAAGGGGCGATCCCATCCTTGAACAAACACACCCCGTACCAGCTGGGTGTGTTTGTTCACACTAACTTTTGTGTGTGTTGACAGACCCAAAACAGATCAAGGAACAGCCACACGACCGTCAGCTCCAAGCCTTACATGCCAACTGGGAGCAATAGTAGAGTAAACCTGCCTCCTCTGACGGCAGGCTGTTGAATAATCAAAAGGTTCTGGTCAACCCTCGTCCCCAACCCAGTATTCAATTATCTCCCATCATTGGGTCGTTAGTCTCTCAACTGCTTAAGCAATCTAGAGGATAAACTAATGGGTCCTCACACCGAATTTGTATTCACTGTGTAAGACTATGGGTCTTGATACCCTGAGCTAACTCAATTAAAACAAGCAGCAATACACACAGAAATAACAAAAGCGTGATGCATCAAATGAACAAATCCACAAGGGCCGTGACGAGGATTCGAACTTACGTCCGAGATGATCCCAGACGCACTTTAATCGACTGAGCTACGACATGGTATAAGAATTGCAACCAGGAAATCAACTTGACCTACCACGGATCCTGCAGTCTCTCCATGACACAAACCAGGTTTTTTACACAATAAACCCATGCACCCGAGCTCTGCCAGTAAACTATTCTACCTCTTCGCCCATATTTCATTACACACAGATATCAGCAATAATTTAATAACAGAACATATATATCGAGACATGACTCAGAAAAAGGGATGACGGAAAGACACGTGTACAACAAAATAAATTTATTCTATAAACTTACTCACTAATACACTATGACATGGTTACGTTACGTTAATGGAGAGTGTTACTTCCAACAACTAGGAGATACTACAGCAGCAGGCCGTGGTCCCACCACTCTGAATGGTAAGTCTGGGACACGGCTATTGTGCCAAATAACGTGGCACCGCTCAACATATCGTGGGAGCGAAATAAGTAGGTAAAACGTAGCTCTGCTACACGCTGTCAATGGCGTCCGAGTCGTGCTTTCTCGTGTATACTCGTGTGTCTAGTGACGCTCTCTCGTCTTCCCCCTCTTCCTTATTGCGCATGCGCGGCTCTCTATAGACATCTCGAGCGTAAATGTATATGTATATATCGCAATTGACTAAGAAAGGAAGAGGTAATGACGAGGATTAATATCACATTAAATTCTTCTGTGATAAAATAAAATTTCTTGTAACATAAATTGGTTTATTAAGGTTGTGTAGCTAATCGAGGAAATTAAAAATAAAATCATTTACATTTAAGTAATTTCCTCTAGAATGTTTGATATTAATTAAATAAGGGAGTTCCAGTAAGTAGTAGTATACTACGAAATTAAACTTATTAGTAAGGAACTATCTTTAGTAAAGCAAATGATAAACTAGATTCTTGTTGTAAATCCAACTAAATGTGGAGAGAATTCATGTTACTGCCTGTCGTTCCTCACGTCGTCACTCTGACTAGGAAGAATTTGGCAGTGAATAAATCATGATAATGATTAAATTTACAAGCTAGTAATTTTAGTAACTACTTTGGTTAATACAAAGGTTGTATAAAATACAAGGATGTATAAAACTATTTGTTATTTCTAACATAACTCCGGGGAGAGAAAACTCGGGTCGTAGTTCAGGTATTAGTACTAACATACACCTGTTTCTCTATCCTGAAGTTATATTCATGCGTTAGTAGGTTAGTACGCACCTAACGAATGTCCCAAATCTGTGGTAGATGACTCTGAGTCAACATGGGGACGTAAATAAACATTGAAAATTATTGAATAATTCCTTTGTAAGAGACAGAAGGATATTAACAAAAAATAAATTATGAATAATTGGTTCATTTAAGATTAAGGAGACCTCATCAATACAGTGAAGCTACTGTCCATGGTCACTATGACTCGTAACTAATTACTGGACGTCAACTGATCACTGCATCAGCGTGGTCACCTCAAGTTTAAATGATAAGTTATCTACTCTTGAATAGAATCAAAATATTGTTTAAGTTTCTGTTTGCAGTTCTGAGCAGTGACTCTTGATGGTCTTGTGCTCGGTTGAGTAGAACCATTGTTCTCTGAAACTTGGGTTACAGGTATATATGTAGAACACTCGTGTTCTGCTAACTCTAAAGGTACTAATTTCTCTAGTGTTTTCAAGGTAGTAGTGCCTCAACACTGAACTTTAACAATTCGTAAAATACCATGGCAGTCAGGATGGATGTCAACAATTTTACCTATAGGCCAATCTGACCTGGGTCCATCACTGTCTACTAGGACAAGATCACCTGGTTTAAGTTGAACTTTATTATATGGGCTTGCAGCTCCATAATGATATTCTCTTAAAGCAGTTAAATATTCACGTGGCCAGACCTCATTCCATTTCTCTATTATTCTTGAAAGGTGTTTATAACTCTCCACCAAGTCTCTTGCTTTGACACACGAAGGGTCAGCTGGATCCTCGTCTCCTAGAGATATTAGAGGGCTCAGAAGACCACCATGAATCAAATGAGAGGGGCTTAGGGGATTCTCTTTGGGAGAAATCTTCTGTTAAGTAGGTTAGAGGTCTGTTGTTGACTCGTGCTTCAATTTCCACGACAAGGGTCTGTAACTCGGTGAGCTTAATTTTCTGCTGGTGTAAGGTTTTTCTTAGGCATTTCTTAACAGTTCCCACCATTCTTTCGTAAAAACCGCCGTGCCATGGTGCTCTTGGAGGAATAAATTTCCAATAGCATTGTCTCTGTTTGAGCACAGAGTGTACTTTTGGATGGTACCATATTTCTTGTAAGCAAGCTTCTCCTGCCACGAAGTTAGATCCATTATCTGAGATCATTAATTTTGGGCAAGATCTTCGTGCAGCAAATCTGCGAAAGGCTTCTGCACTCATGTCAGAAGTGACTTCTAAATGTACTCCGCGTGTGGTAGCACACGTGAAAAGGCAAATGTAGGCTTTCACTGGAATCTTGTCCGGTGTGCCTGTTAAAATTAGTGCTCCTGTATAGTCGACACCTGTGGTTTCAAAGGGACGAAGGTGGACGACTCGCTCCTTAGGTAGGGGCGGTGGCCCTGGATAAGGACACACTCGAGCATCATATCTCTTGCAGATTACACAAGACTTGATTAAGGATTTGACAGTTTAGCGACCTTGGGGAAGCCAAAAACGTTGTCTGATTTCAGTAAGAGTATCTAATACTTCACCATGCAATGTATTATGCTCATGGTAATGTAAAACTATGAGTTTAGTAATGATGTGATGACGTGGAAGAAGTATAGGATTCTTCGTATCTAAATTTATTTCTGCGTGAAGCAGACGTCCACCGCATCTCAAGATGTTATAGTTATCTGAGTCAAGCCAGATACCCAGAGACTTACTCAACCTTTCTGGGAGATGTTCATATTCCTTCCCATAAGTCTCTTGTTGAGCTTGTTTGACCCAATATTTGATGGAACTAGGAAATCGATACTTGATCCCCATCTTGTTGATGAAATCAAATATCATTTCTGTAACTCTTAGTAATTTGCATAAATTGGAATAACGATGAGGATTGATAGCTAAATTTCCAGGGGGTTTTGGATCCACAACAGGGGTAGTGACATTGGTCACAATGACTTGCGGCTTCTGTTGGGGCCACTGACCACTAACTAGCCATTGGGGTCCATTAAACCACATCTCGGTTTTAACTAATTTCTTTAAGTCAAACCTCTGGATAAATAGTCAGCTGGATTGTCCTTGGTTGGGACATGTCTTAATTTATAACCACCAGACAATTCTCGAATTTCCCTTACTCGATTGCTGACATAGGGAGTTTTGTTGTTGTCGTTTTTTACCCACTACAATACTGCCTCATTGTCTGACCACACTACTATTTCACCAAGGTGAACATTACTGAGGGTTTTGATCAGGCAATGAGCCAGTCTTACACCTACTAATAAGGCAGTTAATTCCATTTGGGGTAGTGACCTCCTTTTAATCGGGGCTACCCTTGCCTTAGATGTAAGCAAAAATGATTGTTGAGTATTAACTAGATAGGCTACTGAGCCATACGCTTTGCCTGAAGCATCGCAGAATACATGTAAATTTGTGGGTAAATTTAGTCCTAAGGTATTTTGGGGAAACTGTAGAATACTAAGTTTGTTGTAATCAGGAATCAACTGCTGCCATTTTTCTTGGAGATCCTCCGGCAACGTTTCATCCCACCTCAAATTCCTTTGCCAGCACTCCTGCATAAGGAGTTTACCTTTAATTAGAATATGACTGAGTAGGCTTAAAGGGTCAAATGGCTTGCTGACATGGGAGAGTAGTTTTCTCATGGTTAGAGGTGAATGATTGAAATCCACCGACTTGATATTCAATTTGTCTGTGGAAGTATTCCACTCCATACCTAAGACTTTCAATTTGTGAGGTACCTTATAATCAGGGAATTCTTCCTTGATTATTTGGTTGAGTTGTTTATTATTGGAGGCCTACGATTAAAGGGGCATGTTAGCTCCCAACAGTTCACGATTAGCCTCATGGTAGATTTCCACCTGTTTATTCTCATCATTAGTGGTTCCTTGAAAATTGTCAATGTATAAATTGTTGCTAATCTCAGTCTTGTAGGGGCTATTAGACTTCTTAAGATGTGTATCCAGAGTAGCCTGGAGTAAGAATGGTGAAGATGTCGCTCCGAACAGTACTGAGGCAAATCTATAAGTAATGATTTCGCTGTTAGGATCCTGTGGATCTTTCACCCAGAGAAATTTAGTAAAATCACGATCCGTCTCTTGTAAGCCTACTCTTAAAAAGGCTTTACTAATGTCGGATGTATAGGCAAAAACACCAGAGCGAAATCGTAATAAGACATCTTGTAGTCTATGGGTTAGGCTAGGTCCAGTTTGTAGACAATCATTTAGTGACACGCTGTCTGCCTTTAATTTGGCACTACAATTAAATACAATCCTGATTGGTGTTGTAACTGAATCTTTCAGGACAGCATGATGTGGCAAATAATGGCCTGTCTTATGGTTGTCTTCTTCAACAACTTCTATAAATTTGTTAGCAAGTTGTTGCTGTATTAAAGCATGATACAGTTGCAATTTATCTGGTTGCTTCCGTAGCCTAGCTAATTGAGAATTTAATTGGGTTGAGGCCATGAAATAATTTACTGGAAGCTGTGGGTCGTTCAGCTTCCACGGGAGTCTCACCCAATATTGATTATCTTGGAAAATCACAGTATCAAGATATTGTTGATACATCCATGTGTCATCTGGACTGGGTTGATCAGGGACTATGCCTAAGGTGTCCAAATCCCATAATTTGTGAACAGGGGCATTGGACTCATCATCCTCAGTTTCGTCTCTGTCATGTAGTGGTGACTGCTCTAGGCCTAGTCACTCCACTATTGAATTAGTTGGTTGATTACTAGTAGATTTAGAATGTTGTTGGATCAACACTGGTCCTGTGAGTAGTTTACCCCCAGCTGACAGAAACAAGTTTACACCTCGTTGCCTGGTGCATCCAGTAATAAATCTATAATAAAAGTCAGCTCCAATAAGAATACCTACATCGTTGAGATAGTCTGTACTTATTTTATGATCCGCTAGCCTAATACCGCTGCATTTAAGAAATTTGACTGTTTGAGCAAGACCTGTAACATGTAAATCTGAGGGGAGCTTGTCAACGACTATGGCTTAAATTGGGCTGGTGCAGCCTCCTAAACGTACCAAGACTTTAACAACCTGGTAGTCATGAGGTCCACTATTGGTTAGGAATCCAGAGATATTCAAATTCACTCGAGCAATAGGCTTCAGTTTCAACTGATCAACTAGCTGTTGAGAAATAAAGGTTTTCTGTGAACCTTGGTCAAAGAGACCACGAGTGGAAATTTTAGATCTCTTATTGATTAATTTTAATTGAGCTGTTGGTAACGTAGTTGTGTTATTCGACTCTGTTGCAAGTATACTTATGTCTTGATGCACCTTGCAATACTGTACAGAAGTATAATTGGTAGTCTTCTTATGAAGATTGGTTGATCTTGATTGATCACTACCACACAAAGAGTAATGGTGTCTACCCTTGTGGCACTTATTGCACATACGTAAGGAAACAGTACAGCTATTGGGGTCATGAGGACCCGTGCACCTTGTGCATCTGTGTAATTCTTGCAAACGATGAATTCGGGTTTTATGGTCTGGATAAGTACTACACTTATAAGTAAGATGTTCATTATTGCAGAACAAACACCTTTTCACTGTAGAAGTCGTAGGAGTGGTGCTCACTACGGGGTTTATAGGGTTCACTGTGTATGTACCTACATTTCCAGATTTCCATTTCGGAGATGATTTATTGAAATCTGGTTTTACTACAGTAGTTGCAGTACGTTGGGGTTTATGATGAGAGTTAGTAGAGAAGTTTGAAACACTCTTCCCATCTTGATTGACTCTTTGTCTTTCGACTAGGGTATGTAAACCTTCTGTAACTTCATTCATGGTCAGAGAGGTTTTATTGTATATAGTACACAATTTATCTAAAGTTTCTCTTGGTAATTTGCACCTTACAACTACTTTTGTCATCCATTCAGCAGTTTGAATTTGGACTTTAAGGCTTAAGGCCTTGAGTAACGATTCTAACTCTAGTCTGAAAGTTTGGAGAGAATCTGTAGGATTATTAGCACATGGTAAATCCAGTAATTTTTGGACTAGGATAGTAATAGTCTTTTCTTTGTTATCGTAGTTGCTCTTAAGCAATTGAACAGCTAGGTCGTAACCATCACTGGTCAGTGTTATGTTAGAGATCACCTTCAAGGCTTCATTTCGTAACAAGCCTTGTAAATAAGTGAACTTGGTTGTTTGAGGGATGTCAGCTTAAGAGTCTACTGCATCCACGAATTTACTCCAGAAATCATCCCAACTCTCATTCTCGTTCCCAGAGAATGTGGGTATATTGATCTGAGGTAATTTGACACCAAGCTCTGGATGTTAAGTAGAGGATGTTGTTAATTTGTTTTTAGCAATTTGCTTTTTAAAGGGTTGAAGTTTAACCTGTACATCATCTTCGTACTGGGCTAAAACATTGAAAATGTCCTCAAGTTCAGTTTCACCTATTGAAGTTTTGTAAAGTTCTGTCAAGTACAGATTCATATGTTGCTTAATATGCTCGAATTTACTTTCGGCAACTTGAAGTAAGTCCTCTAATTCAGTGTAGTCAACAGGTGACTGTTGTGACAGATTTTGACACTTGGTAATCTATCGGGTCAAGTGACCTTTCAGACCGATAAGGGTCCTTTTCATTTTGTCAGCTGCTTCCATGTTGCTGGGTAAGGGCTGGTTTAATAGTAAATAGTTGTTACTGACGTAACTGGGATATTGGCTCATTCAATGGAGTTCAATATCAATATAATAGCCTAATGTATTTGAATAGACTATACTACCTCGTTTAGAGGTTAAGTTACCTACCTAACAATAGATAGCTAGTATTTTGAGTAGTACTCGAATGCCACTATTGAATTTTCGTCCGGCTAGCTCATCAATTATCACCATTCGATCCAACAGTGAACATTCGGCAGTACTCAAAAAATAATACACGAATAATATGTTAAAAGCAGAAAAAAGGTTTTGATGATCCCACCCTAAATCATGGTCAGCATAATCTAAATAATATGTATGTACACCAGTACTGTCTAGTACAGTACTCGCTAAATAATTCCTACCTAGGAATGACTAAATGGTTTAGGCTGCATTTGTACAAACATTAGTACAATTACAGTCTAAATATCCTACCTCATCAAAGGTTGGCATATATATGCAATGGTGCAGTAATATAGAAATATAGTGCTATGTTTTTGGGATTTTTTGTTTTGATATATATGTTTGTGCTTAGAAACACAAGTGAAAATTTATAAATATATAACACTAAGGCTACTTTATACATAAAGTATTATAGGAAATGTTGATAATAATTAATAAGTTTCAGGCTGTAATATGGGCAGTCTGCTGACAGCCGTAAATAATAAATATACTGGTAAATAACCTAATAATATTAACACACTAGTTGGTGTTAGTAAATAGGTAATTAATAATGATTAATGATAGCTTAATTTTCAGCTATCTAGGTTCGAAGGACCAAAATTTTGTTTTGGTCGCTGAGAACCAGTATAGATTTTAATATTAATTATGATCCATCCGGTTCATTAAGGACCAAAATTTTGTGGGGGAAAACCTGACTCCAGTAACTATTGTTTTGAGCTCTGAGAACTAATAATTAAATATATATATATATATATATATATATATATATATATATATATATATATATATATATATATATATATATATATATATATATATATATATATATATATATATATATGTTGTACCTAGTAGCCAGAATGCACTTCTCAGCCTACTATGCAAGGCCCGATTTGCCTAATAAGCCAAGTTTTCCTGAATTAATATATTTTCTCTAATTTTTTTCTTATGAAATGATAAAGCTACCCATTTCATTATGTATGAGGTCAATGTTTTTTTATTTGAGTTAAAATTAACGTAGATATATGACCGAACCTAACCAACCCTACCTAACCTAACCTAACCTATCTTAATAGGATAGGTTAGGTTAGGTAGCCGAAAAAGCTAGGTTAGGTTAGGTTAGGTAGGTTAGGTAGTCGAAAAACCATTAATTCGTGAAAACTTGGCTTATTAGGCAAATCGGGCCTTGCATAGTTGGCTGAGAAGTGCGTTCTGGCTACTAGGTACGACATATATATATATATATATATATATATATATATATATATATATATAGATAGATAGATAGCAATGAAGGACCACCACTTTTTGAGAAAAAGTGGAAAACAAATTAAAGCAATGGAAAAACTGATCCCAAGAACTAGTGTCCTATGGATCTTAGTAAGACTGTAATTCTTATATAAATGGAGTCAAATTAACTTACACAAAATTGGGGGGTTACATGCTAAAAGATGAATACATCCCTAGCATTATTCTGGTGCTGGTTCTTCACCAGAGTAAATCAAATATGAAAGTAAACAAGGTTGAATATATAATATTGATTGTAATTAAATGCACCCAAAATACTGTTGAAATGTTGATTAACATCAGTAAATCAATGGGTTAGTATAATTGATCTCTTTGAGAGATCACTACTATAACTACAGTTATTGCTACAGATAAAAAAGGGACAGCTTAGCTGTAAATCTAGTGAGGTGTAATCAGTTGGTACGCTCCACCGACGACGTGTTGCATAAGGCAAATTGTTGCACGAAACGGTGGGGAAGCCTAGCACCTCGGTTGACGTCGCCTTGGTAGGGATTGTATTGGTTTACATTCGGCCTAACGACTGCTAGTCTAAATGTTAACTGTAGCCACATGATAGCAAACAGATAAACCTAGCTGCCGAGCCGCGTGTCCGTTGATGTGGAGACTTGAGCAATTCTTCGTCCTCCAGCTGCTGCTTGAAAGACGGTAACTCTGGAATTGCAGATATGATAGTCTGGGACACGGCTATTGTGCCAAATAACGTGGCACCGCTCAACATATCGTGGGAGCGAAATAAGTAGGTAAAACGTAGCTCTGTTACACGCTGTCAATGGCGTCCGAGTCGTGCTCTTTCGTGTATACTCGCGTGTCTAGTGACGCTCTCTCGTCTTCCCCCTCTTCCTTATTGCGCATGCGCGGCTCTCGATAGACATCTCGAGCGTAAATGTATATGTATATATCGCAATTGACTAAGAAAGGAAGAAGTAATGACGAGGATTAATATCACATTAAATTCTTCTGTGATAAAATAGAATTTCTTGTAACATAAATTGGTTTATTAAGGTTGTGTAGCTAATCGAGGAAATTAAAAATAAAATCATTTACATTTAAGTAATTTCCTCTAGAATGTTTGATATTAATTAAATAAGGGAGTTCCAGTAAGTAGTAGTATACTACGAAATTAAACTTATTAGTAAGGAACTATCTTTAGTAAAGCAAATGATAAACTAGATTCTTGTTGTAAATCCAACTAAATGTGGAGAGAATTCATGTTACTGCCTGTCGTTCCTCACGTCGTCACTCTGACTAGGAAGAATTTGGCAATGAATAAATCATGATAATGATTAAATTTACAAGCTAGTAATTTTAGTAACTACTTTGGTTAATACAAAGGTTGTATAAAATACAAGGATGTATAAAACTATTTGTTATTTCTAACATAACTCCGGGGAGAGAAAACTCGGGTCGTAGTTCAGGTATTAGTACTAACATACACCTGTTTCTCTATCCTGAAGTTATATTCATGGGTTAGTAGGTTAGTACGCACCTAACGAATGTCCCAAATCTGTGGTAGATGACTCTGAGTCAACATGGGGACGTAAATAAACATTGAAAATTATTGAAAAATTCCTTTGTAAGAGACAGAAGGATATTAACAAAAAATAAATTATGAATAATTGGTTCATTTAAGATTAAGGAGACCTCATCAATACAGTGAGGCTACTGTCCATGGTCACTATGACTCGTAACTAATTACTGGACGTCAACTGATCACTGCATCAGCGTGGTCACCTCAAGTTTAAATGATAAGTTATCTACTCTTGAATAGAATCAAAATATTGTTTAAGTTTCTGTTTGCAGTTCTGAACAGTGACTCTTGATGGTCTTGTGCTCGGTTGAGTAGAACCATTGTTCTCTGAAACTTGGGTTACAGGTATATATGTAGAACACTCGTGTTCTGCTAACTCTAAAGGTACTAATTTCTCTAGTGTTTTCAAGGTAGTAGTGCCTCAACACTGAACTTTAACAATTCGTAAAATACCATGGCAGTCAGGATGGATGTCAACAATTTTACCTATAGGCCAATCTGACCTGGGTCCATCACTGTCTACTAGGACAAGATCACCTGGTTTAAGTTGAACTTTATTATATGGGCTTGCAGCTCCATAATGATATTCTCTTAAAGCAGTTAAATATTCACGTGTCCAGACCTCATTCCATTTCTCTATTATTCTTGAAAGGTGTTTATAACTCTCCACCAAGTCTCTTGCTTTGACACACGAAGGGTCAGCTGGATCCTCGTCTCCTAGAGATATTAGAGGGCTCAGAAGACCACCATGAATCAAATGAGAGGGGCTTAGGGGGTTCTCTTTGGGAGAAATCTTCTGTTAAGTAGGTTAGAGGTCTGTTGTTGACTCGTGCTTCAATTTCCACGACAAGGGTCTGTAACTCGGTGAGCTTAATTTTCTGCTGGTGTAAGGTTTTTCTTAGGCATTTCTCAACAGTTCCCACCATTCTTTCGTAAAAACCGCCGTGCCATGGTGCTCTTGGAGGAATAAATTTCCAATAGCATTGTCTCTGTTTGAGCACAGAGTGTACTTCTGGATGGTACCATATTTCTTGTAAGCAAGCTTCTCCTGCCACGAAGTTAGATCCATTATCTGAGATCATTAATTTTGGGCAAGATCTTCGTGCAGCAAATCTGCGAAAGGCTTCTGCACTCATGTCAGAAGTGACTTCTAAATGTACTCCGCGTGTGGTAGCACACGTGAAAAGGCAAATGTAGGCTTTCACTGGAATCTTGTCCGGTGTGCCTGTTAAAATTAGTGCTCCTGTATAGTCGACACCTGTGGTTTCAAAGGGACGAAGGTGGACGACTCGCTCCTTAGGTAGGGGCGGTGGCCCTGGATAAGGACACACTCGAGCATCATATCTCTTGCAGATTACACAAGACTTGATTAAGGATTTGACAGTTTAGCGACCTTGGGGAAGCCAAAAACGTTGTCTGATTTCAGTAAAAGTATCTAATACTTCACCATGCAATGTATTATGCTCATGGTAATGTAAAACTATGAGTTTAGTAATGATGTGATGACGTGGAAGAAGTATAGGATTCTTCGTATCTAAATTTATTTCTGCGTGAAGCAGACGTCCACCGCATCTCAAGATGTTATAGTTATCTGAGTCAAGCCAGATACCCAGAGACTTACTCAACCTTTCTGGGAGATGTTCATATTCCTTCCCATAAGTCTCTTGGTGAGCTTGTTTGACCCAATATTTGATGGAACTAGGAAATCGATACTTGATCCCCATCTTGTTGATGAAATCAAATACCATTTCTGTAACTCTTAGTAATTTGCATAAATTGGAATAACGATGAGGATTGATAGCTAAAATTCAAGGGGGTTTTGGATCCACAACAGGGGTAGTGACATTGGTCACAATGACTTGTGGCTTCTGTTGGGGCCACTGACCACTAACTAGCCATTGGGGTCCATTAAACCACATCTCGGTTTTAACTAATTTCTTTAAGTCAAACCTCTGGATAAATAGTCAGCTGGATTGTCCTTGGTTGGGACATGTCTTAATTTATAACCACCAGACAATTCTCGAATTTCCCTTACTCGATTGCTGACATAGGGAGTTTTGTTGTTATCGTTTTTTACCCACTACAATACTGCCTCATTGTCTGACCACACTACTATTTCACCAAGGTGAACATTACTGAGGGTTTTGATCAGGCAATGAGCCAGTCTTACACCTACTAATAAGGCAGTTAATTCCATTTGGGGTAGTGACCTCCTTTTAATCGGGGCTACCCTTGCCTTAGATGTAAGCAAAAATGATTGTTGAGTATTAACTAGATAGGCTACTGAGCCATACGCTTTGCCTGAAGCATCGCAGAATACATGTAAATTTGTGGGTAAATTTAGTCCTAAGGTATTTTGGGGAAACTGTAGAATACTAAGTTTGTTGTAATCAGGAATCAACTGCTGCCATTTTTCTTGGAGATCCTCCGGCAACGTTTCATCCCACCTCAAATTCCTTTGCCAGCACTCCTGCATAAGGAGTTTACCCTTAATTAGAATATGACTGAGTAGGCCTAAAGGGTCAAATGGCTTGCTGACATGGGAGAGTAGTTTTCTCATGGTTAGAGGTGAATGATTGAAATCCACCGACTTGATATTCAATTTGTCTGTGGAAGTATTCCACTCCATACCTAAGACTTTCAATTTGTGAGGTA
Source organism: Procambarus clarkii (assembly GCF_040958095.1). Taxonomy (NCBI): domain Eukaryota; kingdom Metazoa; phylum Arthropoda; class Malacostraca; order Decapoda; family Cambaridae; genus Procambarus; species Procambarus clarkii. The sequence goes on along the minus strand of NC_091238.1, from coordinate 581,590 downwards.
CCTTATAATCAGGGAATTCTTCCTTGATTATTTGGTTGAGTTGTTTATTATTGGAGGCCCACGATTAAAGAGGCATGTTAGCTCCCAACAGTTCACGATTAGCCTCATGGTAGATTTCCACCTGTTTATTCTCATCATTAGTGGTTCCTTGAAAATTGTCAATGTATAAATTGTTGCTAATCTCAGTCTTGTAGGGGCTATTAGACTTCTTAAGATGTGTATCCAGAGTAGCCTGGAGTAAGAATGGTGAAGATGTCGCTCCGCACAGTACTGAGGCAAATCTATAAGTAATGATTTTGCTGTTAGGATCCTGTGGATCTTTCACCCAGAGAAATTTAGTAAAATCACGATCCGTCTCTTGTAAGCCTACTCTTAAAAAGGCTTTACTAATGTCGGATGTATAGGCAAAAACACCAGAGCGAAATCGTAATAAGACATCTTGTAGTCTTTGGGTTAGGCTAGGTCCAGTTTGTAGACAATCATTTAGTGACACGCTGTCTGCCTTTAATTTGGCACTACAATTAAATACAATCCTGATTGGTGTTGTAACTGAATCTTTCAGGACAGCATGATGTGGCAAATAATGGCCTGTCTTATGGTTGTCTTCTTCAACAACTTCTATAAATTTGTTAGCAAGTTGTTGCTGTATTAAAGCATGATACAGTTGCAATTTATCTGGTTGCTTCCGTAGCCTAGCTAATTGAGAATTTAATTGGGTTGAGGCCATGAAATAATTTACTGGAAGCTGTGGGTCGTTCAGCTTCCACGGGAGTCTCACCCAATATTGATTATCTTGGAAAATCACAGTATCAAGATATTGTTGATACATCCATGTGTCATCTGGACTGGGTTGATCAGGGACTATGCCTAAGGTGTCCAAATCCCATAATTTGTGAATAGGGGCATTGGACTCATCATCCTCAGTTTCGTCTCTGACATCTAGTGGTGACTGCTCTAGGCCTAGTCACGCCACTATTGAATTAGTTGGTTGATTACTAGTAGATTTAGAATGTTGTTGGATCAACACTGGTCCTGTGAGTAGTTTACCCCCAGCTGACAGAAACAAGTTTACACCTCGTTGCCTGGTACATCCAGTAATAAATCTATAATAAAAGTCAGCTCCAATAAGAATACCTACATCGTTGAGATAGTCTGTACTTATTTTATGATCCGCTAGCCTAATACCGCTGCATTTAAGAAATTTGACTGTTTGAGCAAGACCTGTAACATATAAATCTGAGGGGAGCTTGTCAACGACTATGGCTTAAATTGGGCTGGTGCAGCCTCCTAAACGTACCAAGACTTTAACAACCTGGTAGTCATGAGGTCCACTATTGGTTAGGAATCCAGAGATATTCAAATTCACTCGAGCAATAGGCTTCAGTTTCAACTGATCAACTAGCTGTTGAGAAATAAAGGTTTTCTGTGAACCTTGGTCAAAGAGACCACGAGTGGAAATTTTAGATCTCTTATTGATTAATTTTTATTGAGCTGTTGGTAACGTAGTTGCGTTATTCGACTCTGTTGCAAGTATACTTATGTCTTGATGCACCTTGCAATACTGTACAGAAGTAGAATTGATAGTCTTCTTATGAAGATTGGTTGATCTTGATTGATCACTACCACACAAAGAGTAATGGTGTCTACCCTTGTGGCACTTATTGCACATACGTAAGGAAACAGTACAGCTATTGGGGTCATGAGGACCCGTGCACCTTGTGCATCTGTGTAATTCTTGCAAACGATGAATTCGGGTTTTATGGTCTGGATAAGTACTACACTTATAAGTAAGATGTTCATTATTGCAGAACAAACACCATTTCACTGTAGAAGTCGTAGGAGTGGTGCTCACTACGGGGTTTATAGGGTTCACTGTGTATGTACCTACATTTCCATTTCGGAGATGATTTATTGAAATCTGGTTTTACTACAGTAGTTGCAGTACGTTGGGGTTTATGATGAGAGTTAGTAGAGAAGTTTGAAACACTCTTCCCATCTTGATTGACTCTTTGTCTTTCGACAAGGGTATGTAAACCTTCTGTAATTTCATTCATGGTCAGAGAGGTTTTATTGTATATAGTACACAATTTATCTAAAGTTTCTCTTGGTAATTTGCACCTTACAACTACTTTTGTCATCCATTCAGCAGTTTGAATTTGGACTTTAAGGCTTAAGGCCTTGAGTAACGATTCTAACTCTAGTCTGAAAGTTTGGAGAGAATCTGTAGAATTATTAGCACATGGTAAATCCAGTAATTTTTGGACTAGGATAGTAATAGTCTTTTCTTTGTTATCGTAGTTGCTCTTAAGCAATTGAACAGCTAGGTCGTAACCATCACTGGTCAGTGTTATGTTAGAGATCACCTTCAAGGCTTCATTTCGTAACAAGCCTTGTAAATAAGTGAACTTGGTTGTTTGAGGGATGTCAGCTTTAGAGTCTACTGCATCCACGAATTTACTCCAGAAATCATCCCAACTCTCATTCTCGTTACCAGAGAATGTGGGTATATTGATCTGAGGTAATTTGACACCAAGATCTGGATGTTAAGTAGAGGATGTTGTTAATTTGTTTTTAGCAATTGGCTTTTTAAAGGGTTGAAGTTTAACCTGTACATCATCTTCGTACTGGGCTAAAACATTGAAAATGTCCTCAAGTTCAGTTTCACCTATTGAAGTTTTGTAAAGTTCTGACAAGTACAGATTCATATGTTGCTTAATATGCTCGAATTTACTTTCGGCAACTTGAAGTAAGTCCTCTAATTCAGTGTAGTCAACAGGTGACTGTTGTGACAGATTTTGACACTTGGTAATCTGTCGGGTCAAGTGACCTTTCAGACCGATAAGGGTCCTTTTCATTTTGTCAGCTGCTTCCATGTTGCTGGGTAAGGGCTGGTTTAATAGTAAATAGTTGTTACTGACGTAACTGGGATATTGGCTCATTCAATGGAGTTCAATATCAATATAATAGCCTAATGTATTTGAATAGACTATACTACCTCGTTTAGAGGTTAAGTTACCTACCTAACAATAGATAGCTAATATTTTGAGTAGTACTCGAATGCCACTATTGAATTTTCGTCCGGCTAGCTCATCAATTATCACCATTCGATCCAACAGTGAACATTCGGCAGTACTCAAAAAATAATACACGAATAATATGTTAAAAGCAGAAAAAAGGTTTTGATGATCCCACCCTAAATCAGGGTCAGCATAATCTAAATAATATGTATGTACACCAGTACTGTCTAGTACAGTACTCGCTAAATAATTCCTACCTAGGAATGACTAAATGGTTTAGGCTGCATTTGTACAAACATTAGTACAATTACAGTCTAAATATCCTACCTCATCAAAGGTTGGCATATATATGCAATGGTGCAGTAATATAGAAATATAGTGCTATGTTTTTGGGATTTTTTGTTTTGATATATATGTTTGTGCTTAGAAACACAAGTGAAAATTTATAAATATATAACACTAAGGCTACTTTATACATAAAGTATTATAGGAAATGTTGATAATAATTAATAAGTTTCAGGCTGTAATATGGGCAGTCTGCTGACAGCCGTAAATAATAAATATACTGGTAAATAACCTAATAATATTAACACACTAGTTGGTGTTAGTAAATAGGTAATTAATAATGATTAATGATAGCTTAATTTTCAGCTATCTAGGTTCGAAGGACCAAAATTTTGTTTTGGTCGCTGAGAACCAGTATAGATTTTAATATTAATTATGATTCATCCGGTTCGTTAAGGACCAAAATTTTGTGGGGGAAAACCTGACTCCAGTAACTATTGTTTTGAGCTCTGAGAACTAATAATTAAATATATATATATATATATATATATATATATATATATATATATATATATATATATATATATATATATATATATGTCGTACCTAGTAGCCAGAACGCACTTCTATGCCTACTATTCAAGGCCCGATTTGCCTAATAAGCCAAGTTTTCATGAATTAATTGTTTTTCGACTACCTAACCTACCTAACCTAACCTAACCTAACGTTTTCGGCTACCTAACCTAACCTAACCGATAAAGATAGGTTAGGTTAGGTTAGGTAGGGTTGGTTAGGTTCGGTCATATATCTACATTAATTTTAACTCCAATAAAAAAAAATTGACGTCATACGTAATGAAATGGGTAGCTTTATAATTTCATAAGAAAAAAATTAGAGAAAATATACTAATTCATGAAAACTTGGCTTATTAGGCAAATCGGGCCTTGAATAGTAGGCATAGAAGTGCGTTCTGGCTATTAGGTACGACATATATATATATATATATATATATATATATATATATATATATATATATATATATATATATATATATATATATATATATATATATTATTATTAAATATGACAGAAAAAGTAAGATTAATAATTCTAACACGAATTTTCTCAATCTTTCGTACATTTCTTTTCACTGTTGGAGGTAAATCAAAAATCAATTCTCCAAAATTCATTTTTATTTCTAGTCTGACGCGACACGAGCGCGTTTCGTAAAACTTATTACATTTTCAAAGACTTTAGTTCACAAATACACAACTGAATAGAACTTACGCATCTCCGATTTTATATCTACATTTGAGTGAGGTGGAAGGGGTGATGTGGCATTAACACAAGACAGAACAAGAAATGGCATTAATAGGGTATTAATTTCATCAACACAAGACAGAACAAGAGGTGATATTAATAGGGTATTAATTTCATCAACACAAGACAGAACAAGAGGTGATATTAATAGGGTATTAATTTCATCAACACAAGACAGAACACGAAACAATGGGTATTGAATAGAAGTGTTTGTAGAAAGCCTATTGGTCCATATTTCTTGATGCTTCTATATTGGAGCGGAGTCTTGAGGTGGGTAGAATATAGTTGTGCATTAATTGGCTGTTGATTGCTGGTGTTGACTTCTTGATGTGTAGTGCCTCGCAAACGTCAAGCCGCCTGCTATCGCTGTATCTATCGATGATTTCTGTGTTGTTTACTAGGATTTCTCTGGCGATGGTTTGGTTGTGGGAAGAGATTATATGTTCCTTAATGGAGCCCTGTTGCTTATGCATCGTTAAACGCCTAGAAAGAGATGTTGTTGTTTTGCCTATATACTGGGTTTTTTGGAGCTTACAGTCCCCAAGAGGGCATTTGAAGGCATAGACGACGTTAGTCTCTTTTATAGCGTTCTGTTTTGTGTCTGGAGAGTTTCTCATGAGTAGGCTGGCCGTTTTTCTGGTTTTATAGTAAATCGTCAGTTGTATCCTCTGATTTCTGTCTGTAGGGATAAGGTTTCTATTAACAATATCTTTCAGGACCCTTTCCTCCGTTTTATGAGCTGTGGAAAAGAAGTTCCTGTAAAATAGTCTAATAGGGGGTATAGGTGTTGTGTTTGTTGTCTCTTCAGAGGATGCATGGCGTTTCACTTTCCTTCTTATGATGTCTTCGACGAAACCATTGGAGAAGCCGTTGTTGACTAGGACCTGCCTTACCCTACAGAGTTCTTCGTCGACTTGCTTCCATTCTGAGCTGTGGCTGAGAGCACGGTCGACATATGCGTTAACAACACTCCTCTTGTACCTGTCTGGGCAGTCGCTGTTGGCATTTAGGCACATTCCTATGTTCGTTTCCTTAGTGTAGACTGCAGTGTGGAAACCTCCGCTCTTTTCCATGACTGTTACATCTAGAAAGGGCAGCTTCCCATCCTTTTCCATCTCGTAAGTGAAACGCAACACGGAACTCTGCTCAAATGCCTCCTTCAGCTCCTGCAGATGTCTGACATCAGGTACCTGTGAAAAAATGTCATCAACATACCTGCAGTATATGGCCGGTTTCAATTTCATGTCGACTAAGACTTTTTGCTCGATGGTACCCATGTAGAAGTTTGCAAACAGGACACCTAGGGGAGAACCCATGGCGACCCCATCTACTTGCTTAGACATGTGCCCATCCGGGCTCAAGAAGGGTGCCTCTTTAGTACAAGCTTGGAGTAGTTTCTTCAGAATATTTTCTGGTATGTCAAGAGGAGTACAGGCTGGATCACGATACACTCTGTCGGCTATCATCCCGATTGTCTCGTCCACAGGTACGTTGGTAAACAGCGATTCTACGTCCAACGAGGCTCTTATCCCTGTGGCCCGTGTGCCCCGCAGTAAGTCAACAAATTCCTTTGGAGACTTCAGGCTGAAGGCACAAGGAACAGAAGGAGTCAGCAGGCCGTTGAGTCGCTTCGCCAGTCTGTACGTGGGTGTGGGTATCTGGCTAATGATTGGCCGAAGTGGGTTTCCAGGCTTGTGTGTCTTGACATTTCCATACGCATATCCGGGTTTATATTCCCCAATGATCTTTGGCAGGTGGAGTCCGGATTTCTTGGCGTTCACAGTTTCGATCAGTTAACTTAGTTAGTTAGTTCTTTTCCACAGCTCATAAAACGGAGGAAAGGGTCCTGAAAGATATTGTTAATAGAAACGTTATCCCTACAGACAGAAATCAGAGGATACAACTGACGATTTACTATAAAACCAGAAAAACGGCCAGCCTACTCATGAGAAACTCTCCAGACACAAAACAGAACGCTATAAAAGAGACTAACGTCGTCTATGCCTTCAAATGCCCTCTTGGGGACTGTAAGCTCCAAAAAACCCAGTATATAGGCAAAACAACAACATCTCTTTCTAGGCGTTTAACGATGCATAAGCAACAGGGCTCCATTAAGGAACATATAATCTCTTCCCACAACCAAACCATCGCCAGAGAAATCCTAGTAAACAACACAGAAATCATCGATAGATACAGCGATAGCAGGCGGCTTGACGTTTGCGAGGCACTACACATCAAGAAGTCAACACCAGCAATCAACAGCCAATTAATGCACAACTATATTCTACCCACCTCAAGACTCCGCTCCAATATAGAAGCATCAAGAAATATGGACCAATAGGCTTTCTACAAACACTTCTATTCAATACCCATTGTTTCGTGTTCTGTCTTGTGTTGATGAAATTAATACCCTATTAATATCACCTCTTGTTCTGTCTTGTGTTGATGAAATTAATACCCTATTAATGCCATTTCTTGTTCTGTCTTGTGTTAATGCCACATCACCCCTTCCACCTCACTCAAATGTAGATATAAAATCGGAGATGCGTAAGTTCTATTCAGTTGTGTATTTGTGAACTAAAGTCTTTGAAAATGTAATAAGTTTTACGAAACGCGCTCGTGTCGCGTCAGACTAGAAATAAAAATGAATTTTGGAGAATTGATTTTTGATTTACCTCCAACAGTGAAAAGAAATGTACGAAAGATTGAGAAAATTCGTGTTAGAATTATTAATCTTACTTTTTCGGTCATATTTAATAATATATGTCTACAGGAAAGACTGCTACCAAAATATACTAATATATATATATATATATATATATATATATATATATATATATATATATATATATATATATATATATATATATATATATATATATATATATGTCGTACCTAGTAGCCAGAACGCACTTCTCAGCCTACTATGCAAGGCCTGATTTGCCTAATAAGCCAAGTTTTCCTGAATTAATATATTTTCTCAATTTTTTTTCTTATGAAATGATAAAGCTACCTATTTCATTATGTATGAGGTCAATTTTTTTTTATTTTAGTTAAAATTAACGTAGATATATGACCGAACCTAACCAACCCTACCTAACCTAACCAACCCTACCTAACCTAACCTAACCTATCTTTATAGGTTAGGTTAGGTTAGGTAGCCGAGAAAGTTAGGTTAGGTTAGGTTAGGTAGTCGAAAAATAAATAATTCATGAAAACTAGGCTTATTAGGCAAATCGGGTCTTGCATAGTAGGCTGAGAAGTGCGTTCTGGCAACTAGATACGACATATATATATATATATATATATATATATATATATATATATATATATATATATATATATATATATATATATATATATATATATATATATATATATATTCTTCGATAGCAATGAAGGACCACCACTTTTTGAGAAAAAGTGGAAAACAAATTAAAGCAATGGAAAAACTGATCCCAAGAACTAGTGTCCTATGGATCTTAATAAGACTGTAAATCTCATATAAATGGAGTCAAATTACCGTACACAAAATTGGGGGGTTACATGCTAAAAGATGAATACATCCCTAGCATTATTCTGGTGCTGGTTCTTCACCAGAGTAAATCAAATATGAAAGTAAACAAGGTTGAATATATAATATTGATTGTAATTAAATGCACCCAATATACTGTTGAAATGTTGATTAACATCAGTAAATCAATGGGTTAGTATAATTGATCTCTTTGAGAGATCACTACTATAACTACAGTTATTGCTACAGATAAAAAAGGGACAGCTTAGCTGTAAATCTAGTGAGGTGTAATCAGTTGGTACGCTCCACCGACGACGTGTTGCATAAGGCAAATTGTTGCACGAAACGGTGGGGAAGCCTAGCACCTCGGTTGACGTCGCCTTGGTAGGGATTGTATTGGTTTACATTCGGCCTAACGACTGCTAGTCTAAATGTTAACTGTAGCCACATGATAACAAACAGATAAACCTAGCTGCCGAGCCGCGTGTCCGTTGATGTGGAGACTTGAGCAATTCTTCGTCCTCCAGCTGCTGCTTGAAAGACGGTAACTCTGGAATTGCAGATATGATAGTCTGGGACACGGCTATTGTGCCAAATAACGTGGCACCGCTCAACATATCGTGGGAGCGAAATAAGTAGGTAAAACGTAGCTCTGTTACACGCTGTCAATGGCGTCCGAGTCGTGCTCTTTCGTGTATACTCGCGTGTCTAGTGACGCTCTCTCGTCTTCCCCCTCTTCCTTATTGCGCATGCGCGGCTCTCGATAGACATCTCGAGCGTAAATGTATATGTATATATCGCAATTGACTAACAAAGGAAGAAGTAATGACGAGGATTAATATCACATTAAATTCTTCTGTGATAAAATAGAATTTCTTGTAACATAAATTGGTTTATTAAGGTTGTGTAGCTAATCGAGGAAATTAAAAATAAAATCATTTACATTTAAGTAATTTCCTCTAGAATGTTTGATATTAATTAAATAAGGGAGTTCCAGTAAGTAGTAGTATACTACGAAATTAAACTTATTAGTAAGGAACTATCTTTAGTAAAGCAAATGATAAACTAGATTCTTGTTATAAATCCAACTAAATGTGGAGAGAATTCATGTTACTGCCTGTCGTTCCTCACGTCGTCACTCTGACTAGGAAGAATTTGGCAGTGAATAAATCATGATAATGATTAAATTTACAAGCTAGTAATTTTAGTAACTACTTTGGTTAATACAAAGGTTGTATAAAATACAAGAATGTATAAAACTATTGGTTATTTCTAACAGTGTACGAGGCCTGAGACACTAGACACCAGAAAGTGGACGAGGACTGCATTGCGAAATATGTTGACAAATCATTCATTACTGGTGTTCAGGAAGAGTTAACATTGATGCCATCTTCCGCAGGTTTAATTATTTTTCGTTGGAAATTAACATAAATGTTGACGTGTGCAGGAGCGTGTGGCGGGGGCGGCCATGGTGGGCGGCGTGGTCTCCGGCTGGCTCTACCTACTGAGAGGACCACTGAACCAGAGCTTGCCGGTTCTCCCCCGCACAGTGTGGCGGAGGATGTTCGTCGGTGTGTGGTACCTCTATTGTCTCATCATCAGTGGCGCCTACACCTGCAACCTCATAGCCATCTTCACCAGACCAACCTATCCACAGCACCTCCACACTCTCCAGCAGCTGGTGGACAGTCACTACAGGTATAGTCCCCAGTACCTGGTTGACAGTCACTACAGGTATAGTCCCCAGTACCTGGTGGACAGTCACTACAGGTATAGTCCCCAGTACCCACAGCACCTCCACACTCTCCAGCACCTGGTGGACAGTCACTACAGGTATAGTCCCCAGTACCTAGTTGACAGTCACTACAGGTATAGTCCCCAGTACCTAGTTGACAGTCACTACAGGTATAGTCCCCAGTACCTGGTGGACAGTCACTACAGGAATAGTCCCCAGTACCTAGTTGACAGTCACTACAGGTATAGTCCCCAGTACCTGGTTGACAGTCACTACAGGTATAGTCCCCAATTCCTGGCTGACAGTCACTACAAGTATAGTCCCCAGTACCTAGTTGACAGTCACTATAGGTATAGTCCCAAGTACCTGGTTGACAGTCACTACAGGTATAGTCCCCAGTACCCACAGCACCTCCACACTCTCCAGCAGCTGGTTGACAGTCACTAAAGGTATAGTCCCCAGTACCTGGTTGACAGTCACTACTGGTACAGTCCCCAGTACCCACAGCACCTCCACACTCTCCAGCACCTGGTGGACAATCACTACAGGTATAGTCCCCAGTACCTAGTTGACAGTCACTACAGGTATAGTCCCCAATACCTGGTTGACAGTCACTACAGGTATAATCCCCAGTACCTAGTTGACAGTCACTACAGGTATAGTCCCCAGTACCTGGTTGACAGTCACTACAGGTATAGTCCCCAGTACCTGGTTGACAGTCACTACAGGTATAGTCCCCAATACCTGGTTGACAGTCACTACAGGTATAGTCCCCAGTACCCACAGCACCTCCACACTCTCCAGCAGCTGGTTGACAGTCACTAAAGGTATAGTCCCCAGTACCTGGTTGACAGTCACTACTGGTATAGTCCCCAGTACCCACAGCACCTCCACACTCTCCAGCACCTGGTGGACAATCACTACAGGTATAGTCCCCAGTACCTAGTTGACAGTCACTACAGGTATAGTCCCCAGTACCTGGTTGACAGTCACTACAGGTAAAGTCCCCAGTACCTGGTTGACAGTCACTACAGGTATAGTCCCCAGTACCTGGTTGACAGTCACTACTGGTAAAGTCCCCAGTACCTGGTTGACAGTCACTACAGGTATAGTCCCAAATACCTGGTTGACAGTCACTACAGGTATAGTCCCCAGTACCCACAGCACCTCCACACTCTCCAGCACCTGGTGGACAGTCACTACAGGTATAGTCCCCAGTACCTAGTTGACAGTCACTACAGGTATAGTCCCCAATACCTGGTTGACAGTCACTACAGGTATAGTCCTCAGTACCTGGTTGACAGTCACTACAGGTATAGTCCTCAGTACCTGGTTGACAGTCACTACAGGTATAGTCCCCAGTTCCCACAGCACCTCCACACTCTCCAGCACCTGGTGGACAGTCACTACAGGTATAGTCCCCAGTACCTAGTTGACAGTCACTACAGGTATAGTCCCCAGTACCTAGTTGACAGTCACTACAGGTATAGTCCCCAGTACCTGGTGGACAGTCACTACAGGATTAGTCCCCAGTACCTAGTTGACAGTCACTACAGGTATAGTCCCCAGTACCTGGTTGACAGTCACTACAGGTATAGTCCCCAGTACCTGGTTGACAGTCACTACAGGTATAGTCCCCAGTACCTAGTTGACAGTCACTACAGGTATAGTCCTCAGTACCTGGTTGACAGTCACTACAGGTAGAGTCCCCAGTACCTGGTTGACAGTCACTACAGGTATAGTCCCCAGTACGTGGTTGACAGTCACTACAGGTATAGTCCTCAGTACCTGGTTGACAGTCACTACAGGTATAGTCCTCAGTACCTGGTTGACAGTCACTACAGGTATAGTCCCCAGTACCTGGTTGACAGTCACTACAGGTATAGTCCCCAGTACCTAGTTGACAGTCACTACAGGTATAGTCCCCAGTACCTGGTTGACAGTCACTACAGGTATAGTCCCCAGTACCTGGTTGACAGTCACTACAGGTATAGTCCCCAGTACCTGGTTGACAGTCACTACAGGTATAGTCCCCAGTACCCACAGCACCTCCACACTCTCCAGCAGCTGGTTGACAGTCACTACTGGTAAAGTCCCCAGTACCTGGTTGACAGTCACTACAGGTATAGTCCTCAGTACCTGGTTGACAGTCACTACAGGTATAGTCCTCAGTACCCACAGCACCTCCACACTCTCCAGCAGCTGGTTGACAGTCACTACAGGTATAGTCCCCAGTACCTGGTTGACAGTCACTACTGGTAAAGTCCCCAGTACCTGGTTGACAGTCACTACAGGTATAGTCCCCAGTACCTGGTTGACAGTCACTACAGGTATAGTCCTCAGTACCTGGTTGACAGTCACTACAGGTATAGTCCCCAGTACCCACAGCACCTCCACGCTCTCCAGCAGCTGGTTGACAGTTACTACAGGTATAGTCCCCAGTACCTAGTTGACAGTCACTACAGGTATAGTCCCCAGTACCTGGTTGACAGTCACTACAGGTATAGTCCCCAGTACCTGGTTGACAGTCACTACAGGTATAGTCCCCAGTTCCCACAGCACCTCCACACTCTCCAGCAGCTGATTGACAGTCACTACAGGTATAGTCCCCAGTACCCACAGCACCTCCACACTCTCCAGCACCTGGTGGACAATCACTACAGGTATAGTCCCCAGTACCTAGTTGACAGTCACTACAGGTATAGTCCCCAATACCTGGTTGACAGTCACTACAGGTATAGTCCCCAGTACCTGGTTGACAGTCACTACAGGTATAGTCCCCAGTACCTGGTTGACAGTCACTACAGGTATAGTCCCCAGTACCTGGTTGACAGTCACTACAGGTAAAGTCCCCAGTACCTGGTTGACAGTCACTACAGGTATAGTCCCCAGTACCTGGTTGACAGTCACTACTGGTAAAGTCCCCAGTACCTGGTTGACAGTCACTACAGGTATAGTCCCCAATACCCACAGCACCTCCACACTCTCCAGCACCTGGTGGACAGTCACTACAGGTATAGTCCCCAGTACCTAGTTGACAGTCACTACAGGTATAGTCCCCAATACCTGGTTGACAGTCACTACAGGTATAGTCCTCAGTACCTGGTTGACAGTCACTACCGGTATAGTCCTCAGTACCTGGTTGACAGTCACTACAGGTATAGTCCCCAGTACCTGGTTGACAGTCACTACAGGTATAGTCCCCAGTACCTAGTTGACAGTCACTACAGGTATAGTCCCCAGTACCTGGTTGACAGTCACTACAGGTATAGTCCCCAGTACCTGGTTGACAGTCACTACAGGTATAGTCCCCAGTACCCACAGCACCTCCACACTCTCCAGCAGCTGGTTGACAGTCACTACTGGTAAAGTCCCCAGTACCTGGTTGACAGTCACTACAGGTATAGTCCTCAGTACCTGGTTGACAGTCACTACAGGTATAGTCCACAGTACCTGGTTGACAGTCACTACAGGTATAGTCCTCAGTACCCACAGCACCTCCACACTCTCCAGCAGCTGGTTGACAGTCGCGACAGGTATAGTCTCCAGTACCTGGTTGACAGTCACTACTGGTAAAGTCCCCAGTACCTGGTTGACAGTCACTACAGGTATAGTCCCCAGTACCTTGTTGACAGTCATTACAGGTATAGTCCTCAGTACCTGGTTGACAGTCACTACAGGTATAGTCCCCAGTACCCACAGCACCTCCACACTCTCCAGCAGCTGATTGACAGTCACTACAGGTATAGTCCCCAGTACCTAGTTGACAGTCACTACAGGTATAGTCCCCAATACCTGGTTGACAGTCACTACAGGTATAGTCCCCAGTACCTGGTTGACAGTCACAACAGGTATAGTCCCCAGTACCTGGTTGACAGTCACTACAGGTATAGTCCTCAGTACCTGGTTGACAGTCACTACAGGTATAGTCCCCAGTTCCCACAGCACCTCCACACTCTCCAGCACCTGGTGGACAGTCACTACAGGTATAGTCCCCAGTACCTAGTTGACAGTCACTACAGGTATAGTCCCCAGTACCTAGTTGACAATCACTACAGGTATAGTCCCCAGTACCTGGTGGACAGTCACTACAGGATTAGTCCCCAGTACCTAGTTGACAGTCACAACAGGTATAGTCCCCAGTACCTGGTTGACAGTCACTACAGGTATAGTCCCCAATTCCTGGCTGACAGTCACTACAAGTATAGTCCCCAGTACCTAGTTGACAGTCACTATAGGTATAGTCCCCAGTACCTGGTTGACAGTCACTACAGGTATAGTCCCCAGTACCCACAGCACCTCCACACTCTCCAGCAGCTGGTTGACAGTCACTAAAGGTATAGTCCCCAGTACCTGGTTGACAGTCACTACTGGTATAGTCCCCTGTACCCACAGCACCTCCACACTCTCCAGCACCTGGTGGACAATCACTACAGGTATAGTCCCCAGTACCTAGTTGACAGTCACTACAGGTATAGTCCCCAATACCTGGTTGACAGTCACTACAGGTATAATCCCCAGTACCTAGTTGACAGTCACTACAGGTATAGTCCCCAGTACCTGGTTGACAGTCACTACAGGTATAGTCCCCAGTACCTGGTTGACAGTCACTACAGGTAAAGTCCCCAGTACCTGGTTGACAGTCACTACAGGTATAGTCCCCAATACCTGGTTGACAGTCACAACAGGTATAGTCCCCAGTACCCACAGCACCTCCACACTCTCCAGCAGCTGGTTGACAGTCACTAAAGGTATAGTCCCCAGTACCTGGTTGACAGTCACTACTGGTATAGTCCCCAGTACCCACAGCACCTCCACACTCTCCAGCACCTGGTGGACAATCACTACAGGTATAGTCCCCAGTACCTAGTTGACAGTCACTACAGGTATAGTCCCCAGTACCTGGTTGACAGTCACTACAGGTAAAGTCCCCAGTACCTGGTTGACAGTCACTACAGGTATAGTCCCCAGTACCTGGTTGACAGTCACTACTGGTAAAGTCCCCAGTACCTGGTTGACAGTCACTACAGGTATAGTCCCCAATACCTGGTTGACAGTCACTACAGGTATAGTCCCCAGTACCCACAGCACCTCCACACTCTCCAGCACCTGGTGGACAGTCACTACAGGTATAGTCCCCAGTACCTAGTTGACAGTCACTACAGGTATAGTCCCCAATACCTGGTTGACAGTCACTACAGGTATAGTCCTCAGTACCTGGTTGACAGTCACTACAGGTATAGTCCTCAGTACCTGGTTGACAGTCACTACAGGTATAGTCCCCAGTACCTGGTTGACAGTCACTACAGGTATAGTCCCCAGTACCTAGTTGACAGTCACTACAGGTTTAGTCCCCAGTACCTGGTTGACAGTCACTACAGGTATAGTCCCCAGTACCTGGTTGACAGTCACTACAGGTATAGTCCCCAGTACCCACAGCACCTCCACACTCTCCAGCAGCTGGTTGACAGTCACTACTGGTAAAGTCCCCAGTACCTGGTTGACAGTCACTACAGGTATAGTCCTCAGTACCTGGTTGACAGTCACTACAGGTATAGTCCTCAGTACCTGGTTGACAGTCACTACAGGTATAGTCCTCAGTACCCACAGCACCTCCACACTCTCCAGCAGCTGGTTGACAGTCACTACAGGTATAGTCCCCAGTACCTGGTTGACAGTCACTACTGGTAAAGTCCCCAGTACCTGGTTGACAGTCACTACAGGTATAGTCCCCAGTACCTGGTTGACAGTCACTACAGGTATAGTCCTCAGTACCTGGTTGACAGTCACTACAGGTATAGTCCCCAGTACCCACAGCACCTCCACACTCTCCAGCAGCTGATTGACAGTCACTACAGGTATAGTCCCCAGTACCTAGTTGACAGTCACTACAGGTATAGTCCCCAATACCTGGTTGACAGTCACTACAGGTATAGTCCCCAGTACCTGGTTGACAGTCACTACAGGTATAGTCCCCAGTACCTGGTTGACAGTCACTACAGGTATAGTCCTCAGTACCTGGTTGACAGTCACTACAGGTATAGTCCCCAGTATCCACAGCACCTCCACACTCTCCAGCACCTGGTGGACAGTCACTACAGGTATAGTCCCCAGTACCTAGTTGACAGTCACTACAGGTATAGTCCCCAATACCTGGTTGACAGTCACTACAGGTATAGTCCCCAGTACCTGGTTGACAGTCACTACAGGTATAGTCCCCAGTACCTGGTTGACAGTCACTACAGGTATAGTCCCCAATACCTGATTGACAGTCACTACAGGTATAGTCCCCAATACCTGGTTGACAGTCACTACAGGTATAGTCCCAGTACCTAGTTGACAGTCATTTCAGGTATAGTCCCCAACACCTGGTTGACAGTCACCACAGGTATAGTTCCCAACACCTGGTTGACAGTCACTACAGGTATAGTCCCAGTACCTAGTTGACAGTCACTACAGGTATAGTCCCAGTACCTGGTTGACAGTCTCTACAGGTATAGTCCCCAGTACCTGGTTGACAGTCATTACAGGTATAGTCCTCAGTACCTGGTTGACAGTCACTACAGGTATAGTCCTCAGTACCTGGTTGACAGTCACTACAGGTAGAGTCCCCAGTACCTGGTTGACAGTCACTACAGGTATAGTCCCCAGTACGTGGTTGACAGTCACTACAGGTATAGTCCTCAGTACCTGGTTGACAGTCACTACAGGTATAGTCCTCAGTACCTGGTTGACAGTCACTACAGGTATAGTCCCCAGTACCTGGTTGACAGTCACTACAGGTATAGTCCCCAGTACCTGGTTGACAGTCACAACAGGTATAGTCCCCAGTACCTGGTTGACAGTCACTACAGGTATAGTCCCCAGTACCCACAGCACCTCCACACTCTCCAGCAGCTGGTTGACAGTCACTACTGGTAAGGTCCCCAGTACCTGGTTGACAGTCACTACAGGTATAGTCCTCAGTACCTGGTTGACAGTCACTACAGGTATAGTCCTCAGTACCCACAGCACCTCCACACTCTCCAGCAGCTGGTTGACAGTCACTACAGGTATAGTCCCCAGTACCTGGTTGACAGTCACTACTGGTAAAGTCCCCAGTACCTGGTTGACAGTCACTACAGGTGTAGTCCCCAGTACCTGGTTGACAGTCACTACAGGTATAGTCCTCAGTACCTGGTTGACAGTCACTACAGGTATAGTCCCCAGTACCCACAGCACCTCCACGCTCTCCAGCAGCTGGTTGACAGTTACTACAGGTATAGTCCCCAGTACCTAGTTGACAGTCACTACAGGTATAGTCCCCAGTACCTGGTTGACAGTCACTACAGGTATAGTCCCCAGTACCTGGTTGACAGTCACTACAGGTATAGTCCCCAGTTCCCACAGCACCTCCACACTCTCCAGCAGCTGATTGACAGTCACAACAGGTATAGTCCCCAGTACCCACAGCACCTCCACACTCTCCAGCACCTGGTGGACAATCACTACAGGTATAGTCCCCAGTACCTAATTGACAGTCACTACAGGTATAGTCCCCAATACCTGGTTGACAGTCACTACAGGTATAGTCCCCAGTACCTGGTTGACAGTCACTACAGGTATAGTCCCCAGTACCTGGTTGACAGTCACTACAGGTATAGTCCCCAGTACCTGGTTGACAGTCACTACAGGTAAAGTCCCCAGTACCTGGTTGACAGTCACTACAGGTATAGTCCCCAGTACCTGGTTGACAGTCACAACTGGTAAAGTCCCCAGTACCTGGTTGACAGTCACTACAGGTATAGTCCCCAATACCCACAGCACCTCCACACTCTCCAGCACCTGGTAGACAGTCACTACAGGTATAGTCCCCAGTACCTAGTTGACAGTCACTACAGGTATAGTCCCCAATACCTGGTTGACAGTCACTACAGGTATAGTCCTCAGTACCTGGTTGACAGTCACTACCGGTATAGTCCTCAGTACCTGGTTGACAGTCACTACAGGTATAGTCCCCAGTACCTGGTTGACAGTCACTACAGGTATAGTCCCCAGTACCTAGTTGACAGTCACTACAGGTATAGTCCCCAGTACCTGGTTGACAGTCACTACAGGAATAGTCCCCAGTACCTGGTTGACAGTCACTACAGGTATAGTCCCCAGTACCCACAGCACCTCCACACTCTCCAGCAGCTGGTTGACAGTCACTACTGGTAAAGTCCCCAGTACCTGGTTGACAGTCACTACAGGTATAGTCCTCAGTACCTGGTTGACAGTCACTACAGGTATAGTCCACAGTACCTGGTTGACAGTCACTACAGGTATAGTCCTCAGTACCCACAGCACCTCCACACTCTCCAGCAGCTGGTTGACAGTCGCTACAGGTATAGTCTCCAGTACCTGGTTGACAGTCACTACTGGTAAAGTCCCCAGTACCTGGTTGACAGTCACTACAGGTATAGTCCCCAGTACCTTGTTGACAGTCATTACAGGTATAGTCCTCAGTACCTGGTTGACAGTCACTACAGGTATAGTCCCCAGTACCCACAGCACCTCCACACTCTCCAGCAGCTGATTGACAGTCACTACAGGTATAGTCCCCAGTACCTAGTTGACAGTCACTACAGGTATAGTCCCCAATACCTGGTTGACAGTCACTACAGGTATAGTCCCCAGTACCTGGTTGACAGTCACAACAGGTATAGTCCCCAGTACCTGGTTGACAGTCACTACAGGTATAGTCCTCAGTACCTGGTTGACAGTCACTACAGGTATAGTCCCCAGTTCCCACAGCACCTCCACACTCTCCAGCACCTGGTGGACAGTCACTACAGGTATAGTCCCCAGTACCTAGTTGACAGTCACTACAGGTATAGTCCCCAGTACCTAGTTGACAGTCACTACAGGTATAGTCCCCAGTACCTGGTGGACAGTCACTACAGGATTAGTCCCCAGTACCTAGTTGACAGTCACTACAGGTATAGTCCCCAGTACCTGGTTGACAGTCACTACAGGTATAGTCCCCAATTCCTGGCTGACAGTCACTACAAGTATAGTCCCCAGTACCTAGTTGACAGTCACTATAGGTATAGTCCCCAGTACCTGGTTGACAGTCACTACAGGTATAGTCCCCAGTACCCACAGCACCTCCACACTCTCCAGCAGCTGGTTGACAGTCACTAAAGGTATAGTCCCCAGTACCTGGTTGACAGTCACTACTGGTATAGTCCCCAGTACCCACAGCACCTCCACACTCTCCAGCACCTGGTGGACAATCACTACAGGTATAGTCCCCAGTACCTAGTTGACAGTCACTACAGGTATAGTCCCCAATACCTGGTTGACAGTCACTACAGGTATAATCCCCAGTACCTAGTTGACAGTCACTACAGGTATAGTCCCCAGTACCTGGTTGACAGTCACTACAGGTATAGTCCCCAGTACCTGGTTGACAGTCACTACAGGTAAAGTCCCCAGTACCTGGTTGACAGTCACTACAGGTATAGTCCCCAATACCTGATTGACAGTCACTACAGGTATAGTCCCCAGTACCCACAGCACCTCCACACTCTCCAGCAGCTGGTTGACAGTCACTAAAGGTATAGTCCCCAGTACCTGGTTGACAGTCACTACTGGTATAGTCCCCAGTACCCACAGCACCTCCACACTCTCCAGCACCTGGTGGACAATCACTACAGGTATAGTCCCCAGTACCTAGTTGACAGTCACTGCAGGTATAGTCCCCAGTACCTGGTTGACAGTCGCTACAGGTAAAGTCCCCAGTACCTGGTTGACAGTCACTACAGGTATAGTCCCCAGTACCCACAGCACCTCCACACTCTCCAGCAGCTGGTTGACAGTCACTAAAGGTATAGTCCCCAGTACCTGGTTGACAGTCACTACAGGTATAGTCCCCAGTACCCACAGCACCTCCACACTCTCCAGCACCTGGTGGACAGTCACTACAGGTATAGTCCCCAGTACCTAGTTGACAGTCACTACAGGTATAGTCCCCAATACCTGGTTGACAGTCACTACAGGTATAGTCCTCAGTACCTGGTTGACAGTCACTACAGGTATAGTCCTCAGTACCTGGTTGACAGTCACTACAGGTATAGTCCCCAGTACCTGGTTGACAGTCACTACAGGTATAGTCCCCAGTACCTAGTTGACAGTCACTACAGGTTTAGTCCCCAGTACCTGGTTGACATTCACTACAGGTATAGTCCCCAGTACCTGGTTGACAGTCACTACAGGTATAGTCCCCAGTACCCACAGCACATCCACACTCTCCAGCAGCTGGTTGACAGTCACTACTGGTAAAGTCCCCAGTACCTGGTTGACAGTCACTACAGGTATAGTCCTCAGTACCTGGTTGACAGTCACTACAGGTATAGTCCTCAGTACCTGGTTGACAGTCACTACAGGTATAGTCCTCAGTACCCACAGCACCTCCACACTCTCCAGCAGCTGGTTGACAGTCACTACAGGTATAGTCCCCAGTACCTGGTTGACAGTCACTACTGGTAAAGTCCCCAGTACCTGGTTGACATTCACTACAGGTATAGTCCCCAGTACCTGGTTGACAGTCACTACAGGTATAGTCCTCAGTACCTGGTTGACAGTCACTACAGGTATAGTCCCCAGTACCCACAGCACCTCCACACTCTCCAGCAGCTGATTGACAGTCACTACAGGTATAGTCCCCAGTACCTAGTTGACAGTCACTACAGGTATAGTCCCCAATACCTGGTTGACAGTCACTACAGGTATAGTCCCCAGTACCTGGTTGACAGTCACTACAGGTATAGTCCCCAGTACCTGGTTGACAGTCACTACAGGTATAGTCCTCAGTACCTGGTTGAGAGTCACTACAGGTATAGTCCCCAGTACCCACAGCACCTCCACACTCTCCAGCACCTGGTGGACAGTCACTACAGGTATAGTCCCCAGTACCTAGTTGACAGTCACTACAGGTATAGTCCCCAATACCTGGTTGACAGTCACTACAGGTATAGTCCCCAGTACCTGGTTGACAGTCACTACAGGTATAGTCCCCAGTACCTGGTTGACAGTCACTACAGGTATAGTCCCCAATACCTGATTGACAGTCACTTCAGGTATAGTCCCCAATACCTGGTTGACAGTCACTACAGGTATAGTCCCAGTACCTAGTTGACAGTCATTTCAGGTATAGTCCCCAACACCTGGTTGACAGTCACCACAGGTATAGTTCCCAACACCTGGTTGACAGTCACTACAGGTATAGTCCCAGTACCTAGTTGACAGTCACTACAGGTATAGTCCCAGTACCTGGTTGACAGTCTCTACAGGTATAGACCCCAGTACCTGGTTGACAGTCATTACAGGTATAGTCCTCAGTACCTGGTTGACAGTCACTACAGGTATAGTCCTCAGTACCTGGTTGACAGTCACTACAGGTAGAGTCCCCAGTACCTGGTTGACAGTCACTACAGGTATAGTCCCCAGTACGTGGTTGACAGTCACTACAGGTATAGTCCTCAGTACCTGGTTGACAGTCACTACAGGTATAGTCCTCAGTACCTGGTTGACAGTCACTACAGGTATAGTCCCCAGTACCTGGTTGACAGTCACTACAGGTATAGTCCCCAGTACCTAGTTGACAGTCACTACAGGTATAGTCCCCAGTACCTGGTTGACAGTCACTACAGGTACAGTCCCCAGTACCTGGTTGACAGTCACTACAGGTATAGTCCCCAGTACCTGGTTGACAGTCACTACAGGTATAGTCCCCAGTACCCACAGCACCTCCACACTCTCCAGCAGCTGGTTGACAGTCACTACTGGTAAAGTCCCCAGTACCTGGTTGACAGTCACTACAGGTATAGTCCTCAGTACCTGGTTGACAGTCACTACAGGTATAGTCCTCAGTACCCACAGCACCTCCACACTCTCCAGCAGCTGGTTGACAGTCACTACAGTTATAGTCCCCAGTACCTGGTTGACAGTCACTACAGGTATAGTCCCCAGTACCTGGTTGATAGTCACTACAGGTATAGTCCTCAGAACCTGGTTGACAGTCACTACAGGTATAGTCCCCAGTACCCACAGCACCTCCACGCTCTCCAGCAGCTGGTTGACAGTTACTACAGGTATAGTCCCCAGTACCTAGTTGACAGTCACTACAGGTATAGTCCCCAGTACCTGGTTGACAGTCACTACAGGTAGAGTCCCCAGTACCTGGTTGACAGTCACTACAGGTATAGTCCCCAGTTCCCACAGCACCTCCACACTCTCCAGCAGCTGATTGACAGTCACTACAGGTATAGTCCCCAGTACCCACAGCACCTCCACACTCTCCAGCACCTGGTGGACAATCACTACAGGTATAGTCCCCAGTACCTAGTTGACAGTCACTACAGGTATAGTCCCCAATACCTGGTTGACAGTCACTACAGGTATAGTCCCCAGTACCTGGTTGACAGTCACTACAGGTATAGTCCCCAGTACCTGGTTGACAGTCACTACAGGTATAGTCCCCAGTACCTGGTTGACAGTCACTACAGGTAAAGTCCCCAGTACCTGGTTGACAGTCACTACAGGTATAGTCCCCAGTACCTGGTTGACAGTCACTACTGGTAAAGTCCCCAGTACCTAATTGACAGTCACTACAGGTATAGTCCCCAATACCCACAGCACCTCCACACTCTCCAGCACCTGGTGGACAGTCACTACAGGTATAGTCCCCAGTACCTAGTTGACAGTCACTACAGGTATAGTCCCCAATACCTGGTTGACAGTCACTACAGGTATAGTCCTCAGTACCTGGTTGACAGTCACTACAGGTATAGTCCTCAGTACCTAGTTGACAGTCACTACAGGTATAGTCCCCAGTACCTAGTTGACAGTCACTACAGGTATAGTCCCCAGTACCTGGTTGACAGTCACTACAGGTATAGTCCCCAGTACCTGGTTGACAGTCACTACAGGTATAGTCCCCAGTACCCACAGCACCTCCACACTCTCCAGCAGCTGGTTGACAGTCACTACTGGTAAAGTCCCCAGTACCTGGTTGACAGTCACTACAGGTATAGTCCTCAGTACCTGGTTGACAGTCACTACAGGTATAGTCCACAGTACCTGGTTGACAGTCACTACAGGTATAGTCCTCAGTACCCACAGCACCTCCACACTCTCCAGCAGCTGGTTGACAGTCGCTACAGGTATAGTCTCCAGTACCTGGTTGACAGTCACTACTGGTAAAGTCCCCAGTACCTGGTTGACAGTCACTACAGGTATAGTCCCCAGTACCTTGTTGACAGTCATTACAGGTATAGTCCTCAGTACCTGGTTGACAGTCACTACAGGTATAGTCCCCAGTACCCACAGCACCTCCACACTCTCCAGCAGCTGATTGACAGTCACTACAGGTATAGTCCCCAGTACCTAGTTGACAGTCACTACAGGTATAGTCCCCAATACCTGATTGACAGTCACTACAGGTATAGTCCCCAGTACCTGGTTGACAGTCACTACAGGTATAGTCCCCAGTACCTGGTTGACAGTCACTACAGGTATAGTCCTCAGTACCTGGTTGACAGTCATTACAGGTATAGTCCCCAGTTCCCACAGCACCTCCACACTCTCCAGCACCTGGTGGACAGTCACTACAGGTATAGTCCCCAGTTCCCACAGCACCTCCACACTCTCCAGCACCTGGTGGACAGTCACTACAGGTATAGTCCCCAGTACCTAGTTGACAGTCACTACAGGTATAGTCCCCAATACCTGGTTGACAGTCACTACAGGTATAGTCCCCAGTACCTGGTTGACAGTCACTTCAGGTATAGTCCCCAGTACCTGGTTGACAGTCACTACAGGTATAGTCCCCAGTACCTGATTGACAGTCACTAGAGGTATAGTCCCCAATACCTGGTTGACAGTCACTACAGGTATAGTCCCAGTACCTAGTTGACAGTCAATTCTGGTATAGTCCCCAATTCCTGGTTGACAGTCACTACAGGTATAGTCCCCAGTACCCACAGCACCTCCACACTCTCCAGCAGCTGGTTGACAGTCACTACTGGTAAAGTCCCCAGTACCTGGTTGACAGTCACTACAGGTATAGTCCTCAGTACCTGGTTGACAGTCACTACAGGTATAGTCCACAGTACCTGGTTGACAGTCACTACAGGTATAGTCCTCAGTACCCACAGCATCTCCACACTCTCCAGCAGCTGGTTGACAGTCGCTACAGGTATAGTCCCCAGTACCTGGTTGACAGTCACTACAGGTATAGTCCCCAGTACCTGGTTGACAGTCACTACAGGTATAGTCCCCAATACCTGATTGACAGTCACTACAGGTATAGTCCCAGTACCTAGTTGACAGTCATTTCAGGTATAGTCCCCAACACCTGGTTGACAGTCACCACAGGTATAGTTCCCAACACCTGGTTGACAGTCACTACAGGTATAGTCCCAGTACCTAGTTGACAGTCACTACAGGTATAGTCCCAGTACCTGGTTGACAGTCTCTACAGGTATAGTCCCCAGTACCTGGTTGACAGTCATTACAGGTATAGTCCTCAGTACCTGGTTGACAGTCACTACAGGTATAGTCCTCAGTACCTGGTTGACAGTCACTACAGGTAGAGTCCCCAGTACCTGGTTGACAGTCACTACAGGTATAGTCCCCAGTACGTGGTTGACAGTCACTACAGGTATAGTCCTCAGTACCTGGTTGACAGTCACTACAGGTATAGTTCTCAGTACCTGGTTGACAGTCACTACAGGTATAGTCCCCAGTACCTGGTTGACAGTCACTACAGGTATAGTCCCCAGTACCTAGTTGACAGTCACTACAGGTATAGTCCCCAGTACCTGGTTGACAGTCACTACAGGTATAGTCCACAGTACCTGGTTGACAGTCACTACAGGTATAGTCCCCAGTACCTGGTTGACAGTCACTACAGGTATAGTCCCCAGTACCCACAGCACCTCCACACTCTCCAGCAGCTGGTTGACAGTCACTACTGGTAAAGTCCCCAGTACCTGGTTGACAGTCACTACAGGTATAGTCCTCAGTACCTGGTTGACAGTCACTACAGGTATAGTCCTCAGTACCCACAGCACCTCCACACTCTCCAGCAGCTGGTTGACAGTCACTACAGGTATAGTCCCCAGTACCTGGTTGACAGTCACTACTGGTAAAGTCCCCAGTACCTGGTTGACAGTCACTACAGGTATAGTCCCCAGTACCTGGTTGACAGTCACTACAGGTATAGTCCTCAGAACCTGGTTGACAGTCACTACAGGTATAGTCCCCAGTACCCACAGCACCTCCACACTCTCCAGCAGCTGGTTGACAGTTACTACAGGTATAGTCCCCAGTACCTAGTTGACAGTCACTACAGGTATAGTCCCCAGTACCTGGTTGACAGTCACTACAGGTATAGTCCCCAGTACCTGGTTGACAGTCACTACAGGTATAGTCCCCAGTTCCCACAGCACCTCCACACTCTCCAGCAGCTGATTGACAGTCACTACAGGTATAGTCCCCAATACCCACAGCACCTCCACACTCTCCAGCACCTGGTGGACAATCACTACAGGTATAGTCCCCAGTACCTAGTTGACAGTCACTACAGGTATAGTCCCCAATACCTGGTTGACAGTCACTACAGGTATAGTCCCAGTACCTGGTTGACAGTCACTACAGGTATAGTCCCCAGTACCTGGTTGACAGTCACTACAGGTATAGTCCCCAGTACCTGGTTGACAGTCACTACAGGTAAAGTCCCCAGTACCTGGTTGACAGTCACTACAGGTATAGTCCCCAGTACCTGGTTGACAGTCACTACTGGTAAAGTCCCCAGTACCTGGTTGACAGTCACTACAGGTATAGTCCCCAATACCCACAGCACCTCCACACTCTCCAGCACCTGGTGGACAGTCACTACAGGTATAGTCCCCAGTACCTAGTTGACAGTCACTACAGGTATAGTCCCCAATACCTGGTTGACAGTCACTACAGGTATAGTCCTCAGTACCTGGTTGACAGTCACTACAGGTATAGTCCTCAGTACCTGGTTGACAGTCACTACAGGTATAGTCCCCAGTACCTGGTTGACAGTCACTACAGGTATAGTCCACAGTACCGACAGCACCTCCACACTCTCCAGCAGCTGGTTGACAGTCACTACTGGTAAAGTCCCCAGTACCTGGTTGACAGTCACTACAGGTATAGTCCTCAGTACCTGGTTGACAGTCACTACAGGTATAGTCCACAGTACCTGGTTGACAGTCACTACAGGTATAGTCCTCAGTACCCACAGCACCTCCACACTCTCCAGCAGCTGGTTGACAGTCGCTACAGGTATAGTCTCCAGTACCTGGTTGACAGTCACTACTGGTAAAGTCCCCAGTACCTGGTTGACAGTCACTACAGGTATAGTCCCCAGTACCTTGTTGACAGTCATTACAGGTATAGTCCTCAGTACCTGGTTGACAGTCACTACAGGTATAGTCCCCACCCAGCAAACACAAATCATCTACACAACGTTCGCCTATCTCTTGCCATAGGTGTGGGAATGATTTGCATTGAGAATGGTGCAGGAGAGCCTTTGAGAAACTTTTACTCAAAAAATCCAAACACAAAGGTTTAATTATAAATTGTTTTTCTACAATTATTTTCTTCCAAATGTAAAACAAATAGTTTTTACATGTTTAAATATAAAATTTATGGTGTTTTTTTGTAAAATTCATTAATAAATTGTGAATGATATATATTGGCTGAGTGAAACCTTTATAATCCATTTAGTTATAATTTGAACAGAAAAAAGTATTTTTCCAAATTTTCTAAAAATTGCTCTTTTTAACACAATTTGACTCCTTATACATTCCACTAAACACTATATCATGTTTAAATATATAATTTATGTATTATTCTCTAAAATAATTTATATAAATTATATAAGTTGCTGGAAAGTGGTGTTAAGGATTTTGAAAACATTTTGTTGTGTTAATATGTTCTTATTAACTATGTCTCAAGTTCACAGTTTATCAAACAAGAATATTAACATTCGTCAACTCTTAAAATCTTATATGTTATCTTGCTGGTGCAAAAAAGGGTGAATCTTTAGGAACAGCTATAGTATCTATATATCACAAATGGTGTTTTCCCTAACTCAAACAATGTAGGGTTTATTATTCTACACATATTTCTAATGACTCTTAGATGTTTACATTCTCTGAAGTATAATTGTGAAGGCTGTGTCCATCACTCTCAACACAGATTCTTAAACTCGTCTCTGCAGGTTCAACTATATAATTAGTTTCCATTTTGAATTTCCATGGACATTTGTATCCAAAATGAAACCAATGTGGTTTCCTTCAGCGCCTTCAGCCAGCACATTTGCTCATTCATTTCCACAGATTCCAACAAGGTAGGGGATTTACAGAAATTTGTATATTCATATTGTTATATATTAAAAATATGAATGCAGTTCAATATGATAAGACAAATACATGAGTTTATGATAAATTTGTTTTCTGTGATATACCATTGATATGCTCTTTTTTTCTTTAAACGGCAGACTAAACTAAAGTGCTCACATCAACAGATTTGATGTATAAATGGTCAACGCTCAACAGAGTTAGTATAAATGTATTAGTATAAATCTTACTTGTCTCATTGTTAATTCACATTCAATGTCAACTTGTGGTTTTGATGTGGCACGTTTGGCCAAGACACCCCACCCCATTATGCACCCCATACCCATCTTGTGGGCGGTTGTGGAAAGGGTTACAGAGGCACATAATGGGCTCAGGGACTGAACCCCACAATTCATTTAGCTAAGCAAGTTACAATCTTGATGAGCTAGTTACAAAATTCAATATAAGTCATCACATCAACAATGGGTTCGAGATCGACCTCAAGTACAGGTTCTAAATTAAGCAACTGACATATGTGGAGAGCTAGTATCAAAATTTATATGTTTGTCCTGCACACCGTCCCCCATCCAGTGGGCAGCGGTGGATAGGTTACAATCACTTAGTTGTTATCTACAGTTAGCAAACTGGGGATATTTGGCTAAAATTTCTGGTAGCAGATCATTTTGAATGAAATATTGACACATCGCTGGAACATTGGTTATAGAATTGTCTCTAAATTCATGTATCTTTTCGCACTCCATCACATAGTGACGGAGGGTGTGCGAATAATTTTGTTGACACAGTTTACATTTGGTCAGGTCTACATCCGCAGATAATGAGAATTCCCAGAGATACTTGTAACCGAGTCTAAGCCGAGCAGTAGTAACATCTAGAAGTCTGCTGATTTTATTGGATGATCCATAGATGTGTGGCTCCTCTTGTATGATATGTATGATAGATGGAATTACTAGTTCCAGTTTCTAGGCAGGCGATGAGTACTCACAATAACCTTAATTAAGCGTCAAAACAAAAATGTGTATACTCTTTTTACTCTCCTGACCTTAGTTCTCGAGCTATGTATTTCATTTTGGTACCAACGTGTTCGCAATAACATTCTCTAGAAGAAAATCAGCAAAAACGGTCACCAAAAGTTATATGAATACCAGCACCCAATAAATACCTACGTAGATGACTCGCCGTGAGTGCCCAAGAGCAACAAAATGTTTTTACTCTTGGGATTGTTATCACTTCCACACTTGTCCTACAGCGTTAATTTTGGTATCAATGTACTCGCAATGAAATTCCCAACACGGTGATATGAATATAAACGTAGAATAATGGTCGCTGCCCACCCGCAAGAGTGTGGGAAGTGGCGGAACTGTTACCCAGTATTGGTGACAAGACGACACATGGGCGATACAGTGCTTTGAAAGTTTATAATTATATCACTGTCCTGACATTATTATTGTATGTACGTCATTCATTTTTGTGCCAATGTTTTCGCAATAGAATGTTCTATGAGCCCGTAGGTAAAAAAGAGCAACAAAGCGTAAGATAGAATAGCACCATATATAAAACAACGCTGGTACATATCAGTGAGCGTCAAACACACACGAAATGTGTGTGTTTGATGGTGGTCAAACGATGTTTGATGTGTTTGATCAGGTGATGTCCTGATCCGCATAATTAAAGTATGAATTATGTTGAGAAAAAATAAGAAAAAAGGGAAAAAACAGGGGTGGGAGAAACATGACAGAAAAAGAGTAAAAATACAATTTGGTCAACAAATCAGCATTGTTTAAAATAAAAGATATGGATTGACATTTTGGGGGTTAGGTTGGTAGGTCTTTCTTCATATGACAGGTTAACAGGTAGAACAAAGATTACCATTTATATATGGATAACTATTATAAGTCGGTTTGAATGAGTGAATTGCTGCTTGAAGATAGGTATATACACCTGTGGTACTATCAGATTGCATCGTGGTGAGCCTAAAACCCTTCAGATCCAAGCAAAGGGTAAAATGCCAGCAGATACAATTGCGAACACATTGATACCAAAATGAAAGACATATGACGAGAATTGAGGTAACCAAAGTGAAAAGAGTGTTCACATTACATTGCACTAGAGTGCTCCCGGGTTACTTTCTCTCACTTTCTCTGTTTTGTGCGGATGGTACACCTTGCTTTTGGAGTTTATATGCATTTAAACCTGTAGATAATTCTATTGCTAACACATTGATACCAAAATGAAAGACCTAGGATGACAATTGGGGTGACCAAAATGAAAAGAGTGTATACATTTTATCGCTCTTGTGCGCTCCCTGGTAACACACTCTCGCTTACTCTGTTTGTTGCGGATGGTAAGCCGGGCTTTTGGAGTTTATATGCCTTTAGTCCTGTAGAGAATTCTATTGCGAACACATTGATGCCAAATTGAAAAAACTAGGATGAGAATTGAGGTAACAAAGTTGAAAAGGGTATACACTTTTCAGTATTATCACGCTCTCTAATGTAATGAGAGTTGCCTGAGGGTGGCTCAGCTTTCTTTTTCTGGTACCCTTGGCCTACATTCATCTTGTCGGCGGGTGGAGCGCGCTGCTGTCTTTGACATTATATGCACATAGTTCTGTTGGGAATTCTATTGCGAACGCATTGATACCAAAATGAAAGACATAGGACGAGAATTAAGGTGACAAAGTTGAAAAGAGTATACACTTTTCAGTATTTCCGCGCACTACCTGGGAATGTCCAAACAAAAATGGAGAGAGTGGAGGGGTAACTTGCCCAAAACGCGAAAGTGTTTGGGGAGATTAACTTTCGTTCAATACTATTATGCAAAAGGAGCCACACATCTATGGTTCATCCAATAAAATCAGCAGACTTCTAGATGTTACTACTGCTCGGCTTAGACTCGGTTACAAGTATTTCTGGGAATTCTCATTATCTGCCGATGTAGACCTGACCAAATGTTAACTGTCAACAAAATTATTTGCACACCCCTTCGTCACTATGTGATAGTGAATTCAGAGACAATTCTATAACCAATGTACCAACGATGTGTCAATATTTCATTCAAAATGATCTGGTACCAGAAATTTTAGCCAAATATCCCCAGTTTGCTAACTGTAAGTAGTAACTAAGTGATTGTAACCTATCCACCGCTGCCCACTGGATGGGGAGCGGTGTGCAGGACAAACATATCAATTGTGACACTAGCTCTCCACATATGTCAGTTGCTTAATTTAGAAACTGTACTTGTGATCGATCTCGAACCTATTGTTGATGTGACGACTTATACTGAATTTTGTAACTAGCTCATCAAGATTGTAACTTGCTTAGCTAAATGAATTGTTGGGTTCAGTCCCTGAGCCCATTATGTGCCTCTGCAACCCTTTCCACTACCGCCCACAAGATGGGTATGGGGTGCATAATAAATGAACTAAACTAACTTTAAGGCATCCTGAAAGAAAGCTTGGAGGGCTTGAAAAATTGCAGAACGAAGCCTTGAGGATAATCCTTGGGTGCCCTCGTACCACAAAGATACTTAATATGAGAAAGGAACTTAATATTCCGAGCGTTGTTTATCGTGTTACTGAAAATAACTGTCAAATTGGTATAAAAATGCTTAGGCTAGCTCATCCTAACCCTTGCACAGAAGCCCTCCAGAATTTCTTTATTGAATGTAAACATTGTTTCAAATAGATAAATAAAATTGGAACTGAACTCAGAAAGTATCAGATTTATAATTTGTACCAAGAGAGACAACAATAGCACTTTCCTGCACTGTAGGAAATTACACCCTTTTCAATTTTAATCCCTCCCTTTCCATCAAAGGAGCAAATTAGAGATCAGTCCCAGCTTTGTCTTGAGGCAAAGCTCAACGTCTTAAGCCATACTGATGCTCTGTCCACAGAGCATTCTCTCTCTCAAATCATATACACTGAAGGTTTCCTACAGCGCCCAACGGGTGCAGCTGGAAGTGCAGTTGTCCTGGCAATAGGATATGACTTATATTTTGAGTGGGGAGTCCGTATAAACAACTGGGCCTCTACCCTTCAGACTGAACTATTTGCCTTGCTCCTTGCACTGAAATGTGTACAAGTATCCAAACTTGATACATTAGTTGTAAGTGACTCTTTATCATCCTTAATTGCTCTCAACTCTTTAAGACATAACTGTAACATGCTTGTGTCTGAAGCTAGACACAAATACAATAACAACTTGAGGAACCTTATCATAAACAATAATCTCAACAAAAATCACATAGTTCTCAGAGGTGATTTCAATATTGACCTAGGGCTACAAAATAACCCTCAAGTAGACTGTTTCCTCAACAGCATGAATTCCTGTATGCTCATCCCCGCAATCACCAGGCCCACCCGAGTCACTCAAACATCTGCGACTACCCTGGATCACTGATGGACCAACATAACAGCTCCTCTTACATCAAGTATAATCACTGACAGAACAACTGACCACTATCCTACCTTCCTTGTAGCGAACATGGCCATAACACCACCAGGTAACAAGAAAATTACCTTTAGGTTACAATGTGAAGCGGCAATAGGCAATCTCACAAATGCCCTCCACAATGTAAACTGGGAATCTAAATTTATCAATACACAGGATAATAATTCGTTAACTAGCCTCTTTCCAAAATTTAAAGCCTTTACAATACTTATTGTCCTCTCCTCACCAAGCAAGTAACTGGCAAAAAGGTTAAATAATCCCTGGCTCACTAATGGCATACTTAAAGCAATCGACAAGAAACATGAATATGAAAAAAAAACTTAGGATTGGCCTAGTTGGAAAAGAAGTAGTTAAGAGGTATTCATCAGTGCTTACCAGTATAATAAGAGCAAAGCGTTCCTATTACGAGAATAGATTCAAAGAAGCAAAAGGCAACATAAAAAGCACATGGAGAGCCATCTCTACCATCCTAGGAGCTAAACAACATTCACATAATAAGATAAAAATCTCCAAGGATGGTTATACACCTGCAACAGATCTTGAAACAGCAACTGAATTTAATAGCTTCTTTTCATCGTTTGGTGCTCACCTTGCCCGAAAAATCCCAGAGACTCAGACATATGTTACCACATATCTTTCACGCAGCTATCCAAACTCTCTTCTCCTCTCTCCGGTCAGCCCTACAGATGTTGTGTCCATCATTCACTCGCTAAAAACCAAAGCTGGGAACATTAGTGAAATACCATCGATGGTACACAGGCGTGCCTCCCATGCCCTTGCACCATCCATAGCACTGCTGTTCAACAAATCCCTAGAGTGTCATACCTTCCCTGATATCCTTAAAAAAGCAAGAGTAACGCCAGTTCATAAAGGAGGTAACACGGCAGACATAAATAATTACAGACCCATATCGAATCTACCTATATTATCAAAATTATTTTTTTTTTTTTACAAACAGCTCTACTCCAATCTTGTAAAATTCAATATACTAAGTCCCTGTCAGTTTGGCTTCCGCTCCCAAAAGAGTACCAATGATGCTATTGTTAGTCTGCTTGACTTAATCTTCTCAGCCCTTGACAAAAGTGAGTTTCCAATTGAACTCTTCATCGGCCTGAGAAAGGCCTTTGATACTGTTAACCATAACTACCTCTTACTTAAATTCCACCATTATGGAATCCGTGGCCTTGCCCTAAACTATATCCGATCCTATCTTAGTAACAGACACCAATATGAAGCCATCAATGATATAACCTCTCCCACTCTACCACTTAATTACCGTAAAGGTGCCACAGAGCAGCATCCTAGGACCCTCCTGTTTCTTATATACATCAATGATCTCCCTAATGTCTCTAACATACTTAAACCTATATTGTTGGCTGATGATACTACTCATCTACTCTGACCCCAACCCACTCCTGTTAAATAATGTTGTAAACAATTAATTAAAAAAAGTCTGCTTGTGGATGTCAACCAACAAACCTCACACAAAACATAGAAAAGACCTACTATATCTTATTTGGAAACAAATCAACAAATGCAATTCAGCTTCAGATAGATAATGTAAACATTAGCAATAAAAATGATGGAAAGTTTCTTAGCCTATACTTAGACAAGAGACTCAACTTCCGCACCCATATACAACACATAACTAAAAAGGTTTCTAAAACAGTTGGTATACTGTTTAAGATCAGATATTATGTACCCTACTCTGCTCTCCTCTCACTCTATTATGCACTTATCTATCCCTATCATTCTTATGGCGTTTGTGCTTGGGGTTCAACCTCTGCAAACTACCTCAAGCCCATCATCATCCAGTAAAAATCTGCTATCAGGACAATAAATAACTCTACCTTCAGACAACACACAGCTCCCTTGTTCAAATCCTTAAACATGCTAAACAAATTCACTCCATACATTCTCCTGTGTAAATTACGTTTATAAAGCCCTTTTTCTAACTGCAAACCCTGTTCTGAAACTCTTCCTGGACAGATGTAATAGAACACATGGCCACGTCCCCACCAGACATAAATATCTCTTTGATATCCCCAGAGTCAAACTTAATCTATGTAAACACTCTATGTAAATAAAGGGACCTAGTCTATGGAACTCACTCCCTTATAATGATTTGAAAAGCTGTCCAACTTCTGCCATATTCAAAAATAAAACCAAAAAGTACCTGTAGTACTTTTTAAGTACGAGGGAGTAATGCGCAAAGCGTCCCTCACCTGTGACGTCACAGCGTCACCTGACGCCATATCAACACATCGGCCATTTTGTCGTCAGTTCAGTCATGGCGAGGACTAACCCTTCATGCAAACTGCACCTACTATCAAGAAGAAGAAGATTTTGTGTTCCACCGATAGTATTATCGTAAGTAAGCACTTATATTTTATATTTTATTAAATTAATTGATTCTATTTTTCTGTAATAAAGGTCCAAAGGGTTGTTAAGGAACGGGTGTAGCGATACCGACGCTCAGTGCGCTCAACTCACACCAAAGTATCACCTGTGTAGCTTCTGTAATTAGTGTTAATTAGTTATGCTATAAGATAATGAAGCGAGTA
Organism: Procambarus clarkii; assembly: GCF_040958095.1. Lineage (NCBI taxonomy): Eukaryota > Metazoa > Arthropoda > Malacostraca > Decapoda > Cambaridae > Procambarus > Procambarus clarkii. The sequence goes on along the minus strand of NC_091238.1, from coordinate 547,284 downwards.
TAAGATTAACTCGCTACAAGGGTACTGTGTTGGGAGGTGAGGGCTGTTACTGGTGTCTGTGGGGATGTGAGGACTTGTACCAACCACTATCACCACCAGTACCTTGTCTTGCATCCTGCTTAGTATTCCTATTGAGATATGAAGTATTATTGCATTCATATAATTATTCATTCATTGTCATTACTATTTTTATGGGCTATGTTCTGTTACCCTAATGCTTTTTACCCCTGGGCATGTCCATTTACTCTCCAGCCCTTCACAAGCCACTGCTGCACCCCCTCCATGCCCATACTTACTGTGCTTATTCTTACAGGACTGCACTGCATTATGTGGTGCTCACTGCCTGGACACCTTGATACATGCATTATAGGGTTCTGGTAGTTGTTCTACTCACCAAGCCCTTCCAAGGCCAGGCTTGACATGTGAGAGCTTGGTCCAACAGGCTGTTGCTTGGACAGGCCCCTCAGGCCCACATATCCACCACAGCCTTGTTTGTCCGGCACTTCAAAATCAAATGTTTATTTACGTAAGGTACATACATATTTTTAGGTAAGGTACTCTTTATTTGGGTAAATTTATCTTCGTAGTATTTAGCTTTGGCTCGTCTAATTATCTTGGATAGCAATAACGAGTAATTCTTTGAGAATTCTTTGGAGACAATTCCTAACCTATACTTCTCCCAACCTATACTTCTTCTCAAGGTCATCTTCACTTCTTGAAGATGTTCAGGTTTTCTCTTGAAGATGTCGACGGTTGTTCCAGCAATACTGTATTTCTTTTATTGCTGAAAACCTGTTTTCAGCCATAAAAAAATAATCCTGAATCCAGAAAAAAATCCCTTTTGTATCGTCTGGAAATTTTCAAATATTGCTGATCAAACCTGAGTCTAAATTATTTGTATATATTATGAATTACAGAGGTCCCAGGACAGGGTTTTTAGGCACTCCACTTACATTTTCCCACTCTGACTTAACCCCCATTTATACAAACTCAGTCTTATCTTTTAGCTAATAATTTATTGTACACACCATACTCAGCCTGTGTAGGGTAGTTTATTGTGCATGTGTAGTATATATATTTGTGTAGTATATTTGGTATATTTAATGCCTCTAACCTCTCCTCATAGTTCTTGTCCTTCAGTTCTGGGAGCCACTTAGTAGCATGTCTTTGCACCTTTTCCAGTTTGTTTATGTGCTTCTTAAGATATGGGCACCATACAACCGCTGCATATTCCAACTTTGGTCTAACAAAAGTCGTGAACAATTTCTTGAGTATTTCGCCATCCATGCATTTAAAAGCTCTGAATATTATCCTTTACCTGCAATTGGTTGTTGCTGTATTTATAGAATATGATTTGTTCTACTTTACATTTGTTTGTTCCTTTTTTTCAAAATTTCTTTCTGCCTTTCTCCTCACTGCCGTGTAGTTGTTTCTCTTTGTATTACTGGTATGTTTGGGGGTTTGGCCTCTTCGTATATTGATTCCATTTTTGTGTCTTTTGGTCTCTGTCCGTCTTGAAATTTCAGTTGAACAAATCCTGTTTCCTAGTTCTGCATCTTTGTTTTGGTATAAATGTTTTTGTTCCTTTATCATATAATTCACAAAATTGACATACTGTGCATTAATTCATCTCAATTACTTCCTTTCCTAACAGCAAGCCTTTCCAGTAAAATTCTTTGAATTCTTTTCTGACTTCTGGCCTAATGTTTGTTTTATCCTAGTGTGTATGATGCCTAGCGTGTGTCTGGTGCCTGTTGTGTTAAACCGAAGATAAATGCATAAGTATAGGTCAGTAATTTCTCCAGCTTTGAAAGGGGCTTTCATTATGCAGCAGTATTCCACTCTAGAGAGCACTAGCGTCTTGAAAACTATCATCATCGGTATAGCATCTCTAGTGTGAAAAGTTCTTGTTATCTATCCTGTCATTTTTCTTGCAGTTGTGACGGCTACTTTATTGTGTTCTTTAAATGTAAGGCCTTCTGACATCAGTACACCCAAATCCTTTACGTTGCTTTTCCGTTCAATGTTATGATTTGACTGAGTTTTGTAAGTGGTTTCCGTTTTTATATTTTTTATTTTTTCCGTAGCGCATGAGCTGAAACTTATGTTCGTTAATCACCATGTTATTTTCTGTAGCCCATAGAAAGACCTGATTTACATCTGATTGGAGGTTTGCCGTGTCCTCTATGTTGCCTACTCTCGTGAAGATTCTAGTGTCATCTGCAAATGATGATCAAGTACTATAGGTTGTGTCCTTGTCTATGTCCGATATGAGGATGAGAAAAAGTATTGGAGCAAGCACAGTACGCTTGGGGACTGAGCTCTTTACGGTTGATGGTCCAGATTTTATTTTGTTGACTACTACACATTGGGTTCTATTAGTCAGGAAGTTGTATATCCATCTGCCTATTTTTCCGGTAATTCCTTTTGAACGCATTTTATGTGCAATAACACAATGGTCACATTTGTCAAAGGCTTTTTTTTGTCAAAGCGTTTTGTTTGTCTTCCATGGCATCTAGTGCCATGTCAGAGTGGTCCAGCAACTGTGATAGGCAAGAGCGCCCTGTTCTGAAACCATGTTGTCTGGGGTTATGGAGATGCTGTGATTCCATGTATTTTGTGATCTTACTTCTTAGCATTCTCTCAAAGATTTTTATGATGTGCGATGTTAGTGCTATCGGTCTGTAGTTTTTTGCCTCTGCCTTATTTCCTCCTTTATGGGGCGGTGCTATCTCTGCAGTTTTTAGTATGTCGGGGACAATGCCAGTATCTTGGCTTTGTCTCCAAAGAATGTGAAGGGCCTGCGATAACGTTTTTTACAGTTCTTGATGAATATAGAGTTCCAAGAGTCAGGGCCTGGTGCAGAGTGCATAGGCATACTGTCTATGGCTTCTTCAAAATCCAGTGGGGATAGGATCACATCTGATTTATGATTTGATGTTGGTATCATATCCATGAAAAATTCATTTGGGTTATCAATCAGATGGATGGAGAGCTACACTCGTGGTGTCCCATTTTCCCAGCACTCTTTGTCATATAATGCTTTGAAACTTTTGACGGATTTGGCCTCCACCACCTTCTCACCTAACATGTTCCAACCGTTTACCATTCTGTTTGCAAAAGTGAATTGTCTTACATTTCTTCGGCATCTTTGTTTAGTTCGTTTAAATCTATAACCTCTTGTTCTTGAAATTCCAGGTCTCGGGAAATCTTCCCTATCAAGTTTATCAATTCCTGTTACTGTTTTGTACGTAGTGATCATATCTCCTCTTTTCCTTCTGTCTTCTAGTTTGGAATATTTAATGCCTCTAATGTCTCCTCATAAATCCTGCCCTTCAGTTTTGGTATGAATGTTTGTGTGCCTTCATCGTATATTTTGCAAAATATGGAATACATCTCATTTACTTTACTTTAAGAATATGGTTCGATCAATTAAAAACCCTCTTGTTCAAATTGCAAAGAGACTGAAAGAGATGCAGCATGCTCAATGGATTATATATTAGTGATTATTATTAGGATTATATATTAGTGAATCATATTAGTGATTCAATTATTATGGTCATAAAACAATAAACAAATAGTTTTGGTGTTATTACACTCTATTCACAGGTTATATATAAGTATCTGCATGTTTTGTTCACCATTACAAACCACTAAGTTGGTTTGATTTTTGTTGAGATTGTTATTTATGATAAGATTCCTTACGTTATCTGAGAATGAAGCTATGTCGGTATTGGGAAATCTATAGATGGCACTTATAGTCAAGGAGGATTTAAGGGATTTACTGGAGAACTTGGCAAAGGTATATTCACAATAGTCGTCTCTATTACTAATGAGACTATTGCAGATGAAGGTATCTTTGTAAGATATTGCTATGCCACCTCCTTTTTTTATTAGGCCTGCAGTTGTGAATGGCTTTATTATCACCTTCATTGTATTATCACCTGACCTAATGCGGGTATAAAATCAACTAATATATATATATATATATATATATATATATATAAATATATATATATATATATATATATATATATATATATATATATATATATATATATATATATTCAAAATTCGTCAGTGTACTACATTTTTGTTGTTGCTTTTAGGTGATGCTTTTAACCAGTGTACGTGGGTCTGATTGTGCAACCACAGTTCGAAGAATAATGAAGATATGAACAAACGGCCTGTGGTCACTATACAGTCTGGAAGGGCAAAAGAAGAAATTGGCATTTCTACAAAAACAAGAACTATATAATGTTATTTTAAGTAAGTAACCAAAAAATTAAATAATTTTTTTAAAGTTTAAAATTCACTTAAAAATGTCAATTTTAAGTTAAAAAATTTTAACCAAAAAACTTGATATTTTTCATATTTGGAACCATTCCATAATCCCAAGCATAAATGATTATATTTCTATCACTTGCTCTTAAGATTGTTTCATTTAATAGAGGTTGGGCATAATTGTTCTCTGCTGCTAATAGAACTGACTGACTTAGCTATAGGAAAATGTAAAATTAATTGGTTTATCCATTACAGTATTTTGCAGTTTATTTCATGATCCTGTGCTTAATACTTGCATAAATAGTAGATTACAAAATGCATTTTTATATCATTAGTATTGAATAATAATAATGCAAATAATTGACTTATAAATGATGTACAATTAATTGGTAGGTGATATTATATTATTAATATTTTTTCATTCTTGCAAAGCCTTAACAAAGTCATTAACATGTTAATATAAACTTGATCACCTTCCACTTATTTTCTCATGTGCTACCTACATGTACAAAACCTTATTCCTAAATGCATATTTTGTTCTGAAACTTGTCCTTTATATGTTGTGTATCACCATCTCTGGAGAGTTTTATCTGATTGATGTATAAATTACTTTTAATTTTACAGAATATTATTGTTATACTGAATTTATTATTATATAAATAACTTAATTTTACAGAATCATCTATCAACGCACATCCACAAGTTGAGGAGGAGGATGTGACCTTCCAGATGTCTGAAGTACTGAAACAGGCACCAAACAGGCCTGGTGGATCTAGGTACAAGGTAAAATAATTTAATTTTTTTTTTTTTTTTTTTACTAATTGTCCGATATATATATATATATATATATATATATATATATATATATATATATATATATATATATATATATATATATATATATATATATATATATATATACATATATATATATATATATATATATATATATATATATATATATATATATATATATATATATATATATATATATATATATATATATATATATATATATATATATATATGTGTCGTACCTAGTAGCCAGAACGCACATCTCAGCCTACTATGCAAGGCCCGATTTGCCTAATAAGCCAAGTTTTCTTGAATTAATGTTTTTTCGACTACCTAACCTAACATTTTCAGCTACCTAACCTAACCTATAAAGATAGGTTAGGTTCGGTCATATATCTCTATAGTTTAGTAGCTCTGTGCACGTCAGGTGCTGTTTAATATACAGACCTACTCCTCCATTTGACCTAGTTTCTCTATCACATCTATATCACTTTGTGCTTTAGCCCTGGTGGAGCTTGGTCCACCAGGCTGTTGTTTGGAGTGGCCCGCAGATCCACATACAGTCTGCATATGATATACAGTCTGTTGATCAATTAAACTACAGTAGTTAGTTTTTATCATCCGAATGCACCAATATGTGTTCATTCTTCCCAGATGAAGGAACTAGGTAATATTCATCATCTGAATGCACCATCTGATGCTTTAACACACTCATGATACACGAGAGGTTTAAAAAACTTTTAAAACTTTTAAAACTTTTTGACCTATGTATTTAAAAGCAATTCTAAAGTTAAAAAGTGTAGCATAGGGCCCTCGCAGAATGTTCTTAATATGATCCTCAGGTTATAGTTTTCTATCTAAAACCACCCCTAGATCTCTTTCTTGATCAGAATTCTTTATAGATCTCAGTGGCTCGATCATAGAAACTGCTCTAAATCCTTGTTGGCCTGGATTGTGGAGGTCATTGGTCTCTATAAAACTAGTAATCTGACTCCTGATCACTCTCAAATAATTTTATTATGTGGGATGTTAGTGCAACTGGTCTATAATTCTTTGCCAATGCTTGTGTTGTGTTGTGTTGTTTTGGTAGTGATGTGCAATGTGTTGTTTTGGTAGTGATTCGTCCAGTTCTGGTAGTAGTGCGGTTGTTGTGTAGTGTAGTACTTGTGTGCTTGTTAATGACTTGTATTCCAGTCTTGTGGGTATCTCCTTTCCCCTACGGGCCAACTGCTTTGTTCTTACCTAGCATTTTGCTTTGTTTGGGTATGAATGTTTGTGTGCCGTATATTTTGCAAAATTTGCCATATATCTCATTATTTACTCCTCTGCCTAGCAACAAGTCTGTCTAATTATACTCATTAACTGTTTTTCAAAGTTCCCCATAGTGTCCTTTATTGAAATCGAGTTCATGAACCGTTTCAATGTTCTTATTTTCTTCTAGATTATATCTTAAAGTATATTTAAATGTTATTGTTATTATTGTTATTAAATGTTATTGTGACATTGCATTGCAATTGAGCTATGTTGTTTACCATACCGTTCATTTCGTGAGTATAAGTATAGATGCCACACTTGTGACAGGTAAAACCATGCCTTTTTTGAAAAACAGCACCGTCTGTTGCACGTAAGAGCAACCCACACTATATTATGTTGCGATATTATTTCAACATTTCCGATTGTATTGATAATTTGAATTTTCATAGATTTCAATTTATTTTCATTTCGATTTAATAATTTTGTGTGACATTGCATTGAAATTGAGCTGTGTTGTTTACCATACTGTTCATTTCATGAGTATAGTTTATTTTTTTATTTTTTTCATTTCATTTTTTTAGCTGTTCTTATTTTTCAGTGATGGGAATATCAGATCATTTGATGTTCCCAATTTTCTGATGGAAGCATCAGACCATTATAGAATGCATCGGATGAGGTAGTTTGGAATGGTGGGGAGGACGAGAGGGGGGTATGGTGGGGAAGACGAGGGGACAGAGGAGAGGGTAATGATGGGGAGGACGAGGGGACTGGGGATGGTGGGGACAGGGGAATGCTGGGGAGGACAAAGGGACAGGTGAATGGGAGATGGTGGGGGAGGAAGAAGGACAGGGGAGGGGAAAATGGTAAGGAGGACGATGGGACAGGGAAGTGGGAATAGTGGGGATGATGTGGGGACAGGGAAGTGGGAAGGACGAGAGGACTGTGGAATGGGGAATAGCAAAGTGAATTATAATTATATATATTAATTAATTCTTATAAATTTCCAGAAGCCTGTATCAACACCCACACTAATGCAACTGAAAGAGATGTTGAGACAAGTATTGCTGATATGTTGAAGAACGCCCCAAACAAACTCGGTGGAAACAGATACAAGGTAAAGTTTGCCAATTTGCTGTAGTCTAATTCAATTTCTTTTTAGTAATCTTCGAGAACATTTATGCTATTAATAAGATAAAATAATGTAACTGATTTTGATTTATTTACTATTTATTATTTATTTACCGTTATTAGTATAATAGATCTCGTAATAATTTTGCAAAAATAATGGCATTTACTATTTTAAAAAGCTCGGGTGCAGGGGGGGGGGGGTTATGTAAAAGCCTGGTTTGTGCCTCGGAGAGGCTATGGGATCCAGTAAGATCGTCCTTCCTTTCCTCCCTAGAATCTGGATGTAGCAGGTGCTCAATTGTCAAAAGTGAAAAATTGGTTTTGTCTTCCGAATGCACCATTTGTGTAAATTTGCTAATAATCTTTTAAAAATAGTAAATGCCATTATTTTTGCAAAATTATTACGAGATCTATTATACTAATAACGGTTTGATAAAATACAGTAGACTGCCTACTGGATAATAGTTCCAGTCCACCTGTAGACAGGGATCTCACATCAGCTTGTATATTATACAAGGATAAGATTTGATTTACTTTTGTATTTATATGCATATATGCATTTATATGCATTATTCTCTAGAATAATAGATCTCGTAATAATTTTGCAAAAATAGTGGCATTTACTATTTTAAAAAGCTCGGGTGCAGGGGGGGGGGTTTGTGTAAAAGCCTGGTTTGTGCCTCGGAGAGGCTATGGGATCCAGTAAGATCGTCCTTCCTTTCCTCCCTAGAATCTGGATGTAGCAGGTGCTCAATTGTCAAAAGTGAAAAATTGGTTTTGTCTTCCGAATGCACCATTTCTGTAAATTTGCTAATAATCTTTTAAAAATAGTAAATGCCATTATTTTTGCAAAATTATTACGAGATCTATTATACTAATAACGGTTTGATAAAATACAGTAGACTGCCTACTGGTTTTACCTGTAATAAGGTTTGATACAGATGATTATGGTTTTTGGCATAATGGAATACATGATGAAGGAATTATCAAAATTGACATTTTTATCAGGGGATATCCTGAATATTGTCAAAATGACGGAAACCCATATGTCAAAAACACATGGAGATATACCAATCCTGGAAGACATTCTTCCATCCCCACTTGAAACTGTTGAGCAGGTGGAAAGTCTGTCACATGAGCTAAAAGTTAACAGTGAATATAAAAAGAGTATGGTAAGTGTTGCTTAATTCTTTTAGCCTGAGTATGGTAAGTGTTGCTGAATTTTTTTAGCC